>NW_014333729.1:72699-102492 GCF_000341935.2 Cephus cinctus | reverse complement strand
AAAGGGGGGGGGGGGATTCTCCTCCTTCACCCTCTAGCGAATAATCTGAATATCCTGAAATCACCCTTACATAGTTTCATTAGATTCCAGCGAATAAGGTTAGTCGCACACAAATAAATCTGTAAACCTCGGAGAACATCTCCCCATTCCCGTTACTACGTAAGAGCCGTGAAATACATAGAAAACAGACTCTTCGAGGGACGTGGCACAAGTTAACATTTACATAGCCCAAAATCTATCAGAGTAGTAATTATTGCTGCCAGTGTAGCTGAATTTAAAATGTACACTAGAGAGCAATAATTATCTTTCCGCTTATAGTGTAACAGCATTAATTTACAATAGCGTTTCGAAGGACCGGTTTTGCTCCCTGCTGTACTGCACAATGTTTTCATGAAATATAATCATATTACACAGCACGTTTTGCCACCTCGCATTCATCATTGTATTGTGCAACACAGAAGCGTCTGATGAACATGAAAACGTAGTAATTACGGCTATGTAAAATAGTGTTATTACATAAAAAGAAGTAGCAATACATCAGATGTGGCCACATGGTGAATATAACTGTGGACATTACGAAAAGAGCTTCCCAGTTCAGCCGAGATACCATGTTGCACGTCGCGAACACGCATGCATCCTGTTGCTAACCGAAAGGTACAAAAAAGTCTTCTGCTAGAAACTACAAGAGTGTTACAAAAAAGAACACTCGTTATGCAGTTTCAATGTATAGAGTAAAAGATCAAAAATCAACTGCATGTTCAAAGAAATTAATTGCCATAATATATAATATGGTATTAACCCTTCGACTGCTTCTTTTTGAAGTACGCGGAGTGTACTCTGGGGCCCGAGGGGTCCCACGTTTTCTTTTTCCGTACTATTTCCACCCGGATTATCATATTTGAAAAAAAAACTGGATATATTTGGACACTGTAGACTATAACCAAGACGTTCATCCAATTTAGCAAGCGCTCAGAACTTTATCGCAAATGTAGCACCGCTTAGAAACTTTCAATACGCTCTCGCCTTTACAGCGAAGAATCTCAGAGTACACTCGGAGGGTTAAGTTCAGTGAAAATTTCTTACGTCGAAATGTTTCTGGATAGCATATAAATCTTGGTCATCTTTTAAATACCTAAAAGATAATTACCGTTGTATTAATCGTCTTTAAGACGACTTTTGGACAGTATGAGTTATCTCAGTGGTAATACTGTCGGAACACGACTTCCGAGTTTGAATTTTATTGACTGAACGTAACCAATTTTATAGCCTCTCGCGATCACTGATGAAAAGAAATATCTTGTTCCGTCATGGATGTCATAGTAATCTCAGTTGAGCACATGACCAAATGTACCCATGTTCTTTTTGGCAATTGTGCAAACACTTGTTTCCGTGTACGCGTTTACTGTCAGAGACTAACAGGTTAAAGGCCGATAAAGAGCAATAAAATGAGAAGCAATATACCGGATGGCACCCTTAACTTTACGACTCTTTACCATTTATTGAATTGTATCGTGTTATTTAAAGTCATAAAATTAAGTAACTCACCTACTAATGAAACCTTTCAAATGAAAATATATGGTGTCAATAGTATCTACGCCAATGAATGGGGCCACCTGTACTGTTTTATTGACGTAACGCGAGGCGATATTATTTATTTACCGTCTCTTCTAATCAGAACGGCAACAATCTTCTACGTAGCAGGTCTATCTTGATATCCTTAGCAGGATTACGAACTGTTCCGCGAAGTGAAACAGCAGCAAGTCATCGTCTTCCCAAGTACCTTGTAGAGGCTATATTTAACTGGGTAAAGCTCATCCTCCGAGAAATTATATTAGCGCTCGTTATTAGATGCCTTAATTGCAGCATTTTCTTCAAATGCAACCACCAGGTAGACAGAGGGAAAACTTTTGCAAAAGGATGAAAGAATAGAAAGAGGAGAGACGGCTTAAAGATAGTTGGAGAAAGTATTTAATAGTTAAAAGGAAGAAAGTTCAAAGGGATGAACGCTTCGTTCTCTTTTCATTCGAGGGACAATAATGTCTAAACCAATTATTATATATAATGGAATTATTGGCGTCAAGTTTGTAAATTCCCAAGTTACGGCTAATACTAAGCGGATACCGATTTGCATGCATAATTAGCAGCTTGATCAATAACAGCGTCACTGTTAGATTCACCCAGACGTATCGAACAAGGATACGATTAGGAAGATTATAATGGAAGTTCAATCTTCTTATTATATACCAAGTTAGTTAGTCCAAGTCACCCAAACGCACAATCTGACGTTAGCGTGCTCGTTTGATCCTATGGTAAAACCATTAATGTGTAGGTGGTGCATTTGGGCTGCATAACTGAGTATATATTTCTCTACGTTTAATGTTTATATAGAAATTAATGGAAACTTTATTATCCTTAAGTTTTTAACTGTCCCAAGTATCTCAAGCTGTGTACACCGTGACAAGGTAAAGATTGCAAAGGACATAGTCCTAGCTTCTTTCTTTTAATTTAAACGAGATAGGTAATATTCCATACCTTGTTGAGGTAAACCTTTTTGCGAAAAACTGATTCGATAAATTTAGCTTTCCTTCGGACGGAAGAACCTTTCCTACTTTCTCCCTCCTTTCACAGTTTTCTTTTACATTCCTCCGTCCCTGCAAGATCTTACAAGTTCCTCTATAGGACAGGTTTCTTCCTAGTCCCCACGGATTTGCATAAACAACTAGGCAGACTCCTTCGCCCTCGGGCTTCCCTCCAGCCCCAGTCCTGCTGCCGCTGCTCGTGCAAGGGATCCAGTATTACGTACACCGCGAATCTTACCACTACCCCAAGGAGAATCGATGGAGGTTGGAAGTGCCAGAAGGATAGACCCTGGCTATATAGCCCTGTACGTACCACTGAACCAAGACGCGGTTAGAGGCCAAAGGTATAATCTGGAGGAAGGATGCTAGAGATGCATGACCCTCGACAAAATCAGTACCGACGGATTTCAAGGAGGCCTTAGGGATTAACCGCAGATTCGTATAACTTATGAATTTCACGGCATCGTCCTTCGGAAATTCCAGGCGCGCATACTTGCCCGATGGAGAAACACGCGAAGAAAAGACAAAAATAGACAACACTGCCGTTACCCTCCGTTTAACGCTCAGTCGTAATAGATTCCCTCGATATTTCTTATCTGAGAAAAAAAATGTCAAAGTATTCAATAAAACGATCCAGCAAACATGCAACGTTCTCATCCCCTTTCTAAGCTCCTGGGAAAGTGCTCAATTCTGGCTCGATTTTTTTCCATGGGCTGAGCTCTCCCTCCAATTTTTACTTAAGTTTTTAGGGTTGGGGACTATGAAACTTTTCCAATTGCGAGATTTTTCGTTCGCGGTCAGATGACGACGCCATCACGTGACCCAATATAGCAGGACGTATATCTCATCAGCGCAAGAGGGACGAGGGGGATGAGGATGAGAGCCGCGAATTATTTATTCCGCGTCGGCAGTCCAGATTACTCCGGCTGTAATTCGATTTGACATCATCGACGGGATCAGCGACCCTACGGTGCACGGGGAACGAGATGAGGCTGAAAAAAAACGCGAGGACGAAATGAGTCTGGGGTTAAATCGCTGCGGCGCCCAGAGGTACGCAGCCAGCTAGATAGGTACTCGTGGATACTCTCGATTTACAGGGTTTCTCTCTGAAGGGTTGAGGGTCCTAGCGAGGTAAAAATATCGACAGTAGGGACCACCCCTTGGAAGCGCTGATGCTGCTGAACGAACGGTTGCAATATTTAGCGATCCGGATGACGAGCCGAGCACGTGCTTGGGCTAGTTCATTATCACTTCATTAGAATTTACGGCATACCCATAAATATATGTATATCCATGTGTGCAGATAAAAGGTATGTACCAGGGTTATATGGGAATATGGAAGCCTCTACGGACCAGTTAATATAATACCAGTAAATATCAGACGTCCCCAAAGTGATTGAGGGTTTGTTCACAATGATGAATTTATAATCGTCCATTACAAACCCACGATCCTATTCCGTTGCTACTTTATATTCTTCCTTTTTATAATTCTTCTAGCTCGCTGTATGGCTTCACCTGAATCCTATGATCTTGCAACGAGGAATCAGTCGCTCGCCGATTGCCAGAGCCACTCCCGTGGGGGAGGACCCACTGGCGCACAAGCCAATTGGACACAAATGACTTTTTACTCCAAATTCTGTACACTTTTAAACAGATGGAATAGAATTAAGTACGAACGATGTCTTATTATAGTATATTGTATGTGGTTCAAGATTAGTTCACGCTAGGTTTAGTTATTCAAGGTTAGGATAGGGTGGAATGTTCAAATTTCGGAGACTGGGTAGGTTAGTAGATAAGTATATCGTCTGAAAAGAGCATTAAATGTTTGAAGAGGTTACGTTAGATAAAGATAGCTTACAATATAGTTGAATTACTGATGGAATATCGCTCGCAGAAGGCAGAAGTTCGCATTTGTGTCCAATTGGGTTTCTTCGCAACTGGGCGTCACCCATTCCCGTGGGAGATGCTAGAGTTCAGGATTGCAGAAGCAACAGGCAAAGTGATTATACGTAGTTTTAACTTTTTCCCTTTTAACAGCCACTCGGTCTAACGCTGGTAGTAAAATTAAAAGTGATGAGTGACTGATGGCTGACTGAAAATCGATGTATTTGTTTGTTTATTTCCATTTCATATTTCACCACACGCTCGTACGCTGGATTTGGTTGCGTGATAACCGGGGAATTATATTTGTACTGCAGTCGAAAAAAAAAAGAAAAAAAAAAGCGAGAAGGAACCAGTAATGGGATGAGGGGCTAGACTCAATTAGCCACATCCAACGTAATGAAAGCGGTTGTAGCGAGCCAATAAAATTCTGATAAAGTCGTGCTGTTGTGCACACAGGACGTAGAGTGGGAGGCAGAGAGTGAGGAATTAAAAGGGATGGAAGAGGGAGAGCGAGTATAGGAATGAGTGTATCCGACTAGAAGTCTCAATAGGGATGGCTACGTATCGCTTGAACAATGTGCACTACTGCCAATGGGCAAGGGTTGAATGCGGGAAGGGTGGCAGGGGAATAGATGGGCTATACAAAAAAAGAATTAGGCACAGAGCAGGAGTTCCAATTCGGGCTGGAACCTCGTACGTAATTGCATTCCTTCTTCCTTTATCGTTTTCTATTCTACACGCGACGTAGATTATACAAATAATCGCATCGTATCTATTAACCATCATGCAAGTTACTTGCAGCAACTATCCCTTCACGAAGTATTATCACAAACAACTTTGCTTTCAGTAACATCTTATACACATGCAATTAAACGCAGACACTACACAGAGGATTTCAGTCTTGTAAAATCGTCTGAAAATATAAAGATGACGAGGTCAAAAGATGAAAATAAATGTAAAAGAGAGCGTAGTGACCTCCGGTCATCGTGCTGGGAATTTCGTGAAAGCCCACTCTGTTCTGAAAAGTCGAAGCCTGAGCTCAAACGAACCGCCGACTATCCAGGTCTTGGTTAAGTGGCGTCCCGTAGCAAGGGCCAACAGCAACACAGAGAGAGAGAGAGAGAGAGAGAGAGAGAGAGAGAGAGAGAGAGAGAAAAAAGGGTGACAGTGATAAATCCTCAGAGCTTTTCTTTTCTAGTTCCTCCTCCGTCCTCTCGCTCCCTTCCATCCTCCATTACGCCCAGCGCTCGCACGGCTCCCCTCTGGTAACGGTAGCATATATGGTATAATCCCCGGTATAATCCCTCCTAGCAGCAGCCCTCCCGGACTTGACTTGACTCGACTTGAGTTCAGTTATCCCTGTCACTCTCTAGGTACGCTGTGAATCTGCTAGCCATACTATTTGGTTGTCTATCCAAGTTACTGAGACTGTGAGTAAATTAAGACGATAAAGACGCAAGAAGTAGAAGTAGTATGTATGTACATACAAGGGAGTTCATGGTTAAGAGGCAAATTTTAAGAGGAACGACGTGTCCATCGGATTTCCTAATTTAATATCTTTAAGCGACCGATCTATAATTTTTATTCGGGCTTTTTTGCATTACCTACAACAGTGAATTCCATTGACTTGCATGCACAGGCCAGACTCCATTTCTTTATTGCGTAATGTCGACAGCTTTTCCTTCTATCCACGTTCCTTGTATCCGCGATATCTGGGCAGATGTATATCTACATTCCATTCACTTTCCCTCTCGCTACGACTATTCAGTACTGTATATCCTGGATAGCTAGATAGGTATGTCTAACATATGTGCATGCGTACCCGCGCGTATATACACGTACCAGCAGGAGTCTGGTTCTCTTTATCTTTCAATGAAATTCAGTGACCACTGCAATATCGTTATTGGGTGAAATTCCCAAAAAATGCAGCAGATCAAACGAGAGCAGGCCTATACGTATATATACGTAGGCATTCATTTTCGATGTCAAAGGAAATAGTGGTGAGTGATACGAGTTTTCCGTTTACAACGCTCTGTGCACGAATGTGGATTCATCTGGGGACATACTACATGGAAGATTTAAAGGGAATAAGGGATAGCAGGTAACTACCGATTCGATCTGTCAAATGAGAATCGGAGACAATTAGCTTTGGAAAATGGTGGAAGACCAGCCAATTCATGGAAGGGGTGGGAAGGGGGGAAGTTAATGCCTGCGGATTCCATTGTTCATATGGATTCCGAACACCGCGCTATCCGATGACGTCATTCTGAAAATTACCGAAGGACTATAATCGATTTTACGAGCGTGTGCATTCGGGACTCGAGCTTTCGGCATATTGTCACGTAAAGCTGCATTCTCGGCAGAAAGGCAAGCTAATACTTGGGTTTTGAAGAGAGAACAAAATATATTAAAGCTCTACGAAAATAAAGGAAATGCTATAACAATAAAGCTATCTGATACATAAAGTGCCAGATGAGAACTTGAAAGAGCACGCGATATTAACGAAGGTTATCAAGGCCGACCAATCTTCTTTTTTTTTTTCTTTTTTTTTTCTCCAATAAACTGACAAAGTAGAACATAACGGGAAAAAAAATGGAGAAAGAAGAGTACAGGCTTAACAACTGAAAATAAAATATCCGAAATTCCCATGTTACCATTTGTTAGAAAGCAATGGCGCGTGATGAACGAGAGTCGGGTCGAGAGTTCGAATTTGAATCCGAAATGGGAGCAGTGTCACGTTAAGCGACGGGATCGAGAGTAATGTCATCGTGGATGCGTGGGTTAGGTAAACCGACATCGTTCACTAGGCTTAGGGGCTGGAAAGTCGGAGGCGCTTTCACAGGAAAAACCTGACCCGGAGGACCTGGCATTCATTTTTTATCCAGCCCGGTAAGGCTGCTAACGTTTGAGCGTCTTACCCACGTGGATTACCTTCCTCGGCTCTAAGTCTCCTACATCTTGGACTTGTACATACCTGCAATGAGAAATAGTAGCAAGATAACATCGCGGTAGATACACAATACATAATTCTTCATATAACATTAACAATATATTACTAACTACTATAATTATTATAGTATACGTACAAGTTTTAAGAATAAGTACCGTAACCTACATCCGGCAGATATCGATTCTTGGTTGCGGGTGGGTTTATCGGTGCAACTTCAGCTGCCGCGAGACATGGCCTTACGGTTGCCAAGGGGGATTGCAAGTGTCTCAAGGTTTGACTTCCGGAAGCTATGAGGAACGAGGGTGCACAGGGGTCGCGCATAGCCACACGAAGGGGCATAGAGACGGTTTTCTATATGTAAGGAGGAAGGAAGGAAGAAAGAAAAGAATGGAAAGGAGAAGGAAGAAACTAAAGAGGGAGGAGGTTGAATTTCTTGATGTTCCTTGCGTCAGACAATGGATGAATCCATCGCGGATCGTGTTCAACTTTCTCTGCACGCCTTGCCTTCTACTTTACACTGAGATGCAGAGAAAAGAGAGAGAAAGGGGGGGGAGAGGCAAAGCGAGCAAAGCATTGAGAGACGTATTGAGAAAATGTGAAGAAGACAGAGAGAGAGAGAGAGAGAGAGAGAGAGAGAGAGAGAGAGAGAGAGAGAGAAATGAAAGCTTGTAAAAAATAAGGAGTGAGAGTGAGCACAGGGCATTTCGGAGTGCTTACGTGCCAGGAAGTGCTTTGCTCTAATTCATGAAACGGGCTAGCTCGACCGAACAGTTCACATACATATGGTAGAGAGCTAGAGAGCCAGAGGTTACTTCCCCGAACTCGTTTTTAATCAGTATCGGACTTGAGTACTTTTAGCCGCGGAGTGTTCGACGATCCGGTAATGCATCCAAATGATCTGCGGTTGGGAACAGAAAGAAAGAAGAATGCCATTTCCGTAAAGCTGTATCCTTGCGCCCCACTCTGTGATTACATTGTAGGTTCTTTGTGTTAGCGAATTGTTCCACGTATCTATTACGGCTGAAACAATAAGATCGTCTCTCTCTCTTGAATACTAGGAGAATAATAGCAAGAGAGGAACAATAGCTAAAGGATGCGGACAATTCAAACTTTTCTTATTTCTAGGTCGTACGTCAATTTATAAACACTGAGTATGAATCGTATTCATGTACCAGTATGCCTATAAGTAGTTAGGATTTCCCGCGATTCGTGAGGTAACTAAAGCAGCCGCGCGCTTTGGTGGGAAAATCGCAACGGAATATTGTGACAAAGAGTAGGCGGCAGCAGGATATGACGGTGCGTGACGAAGGGAGCGGAATAGAAATAAAAATAAGGAGTACACAGAGGTGCCAGGCGTAAGAGGACCAGCAGGATAGGGAGAGAAATAAAAGGGACAGAACGAAAGCCGGCAGTAATTTGCGTTAAATGCATTAAAGCTTCGAAAAACAGCCAAGTGATTTATGTTCCCCGAGGGCTTGCAAGCCCACCGCTTCCCATGTTGCTCTTCGGGGTCAAAATATTTTCCCACGTTGATGATACACGCGTAGCATGCCACTCGCGTATCGTATCCGCCATATACAAAACACGGGCTGGTCCATGCACAGGGAACGGCAACGTTGTTCAGTTTAAACAGCCCCTGCAAACCTATTCAATCTATCCAGTCGGGTAGCCTGGCTATCTATCTATACATATCTATTATACCTTGCTAACTAGCCTAAATATCCGAGTGCATATACGTTAGGAGGTTGTACGCATGTTCAAGATACCGATGACGCCAGTCAGGTTGCACGGATAGGAGATAGCATTATATTGCCATGTGTGGAAAGCACCTAGGTCCATGCCATGGGAGAAACTGACGGCAGAAGAGAATCAGTGAGAGGGAGCGAGGGAGTAAACGAGTAAATGAGATAGAGAGCCAGTTAACAAGGACTGAAATGGAGGAGATATAGAGATTGCCTGGACACGAAAAGCTCACATACGTTCGTGGTAAATGTACGTGTTGCACTGCGTTTCGAAATCCTCCCGAGACTACATCTAATACGCATTCGCAATCACAGTTAAGTATGCAGCTCTCCCTTCGGCCTGTCCAACCCTTACGCTCGGGCGTAGCCTCTGAACCCTAAGCAACCTCTGAATGGACGCACTCATATTCCACTGTACAGGATGTCACATTTCACTGGAATTGTAATCATTCGGCACACGTGCATACGGACGAGGGGGTGTCTACAGTTTTATTATTGTTTTCGATACGCTATTCCTATGCTCCCGTGGAATAGCATTTATTACAGGTGTTAAGATCGTTAACGAGATTACTACGTGGAATGGGAATAGGGAGCGGAAGTGTTAGGCTTCCTCGAGGGGCGTCCCGGATGGCGACGACGTCGTGAAAAACGAGAAGGTCTCACGCGCAGACGAACTATCCCTGCACCTTTTCCTCCTTCCAAGCCCACTCAGACGCACCCTGTTCTCGTGGTAAAAAAAAGTTTCACCATTACGGATGACGATGACGAAGTCGCTCCGATTTGCTCGATTGCGAGGTGGCGAGAAAAAGAAATCGCATCTCGGCTCGTTGAAAAATGAATAGGTAGGCAGTCGTCCTAGCGTGAGGGTAAGAGTTCTTCGGCTCGTCCACCATGGTAGACAAACCACCCACCCTTGTTTCTGTCCATCAGAATTTTTATTGAGCTGCCAATTAAACTACACCGTGTCATCTGCATCGTGAGTTTCTGCCAATGTGAATAAGTGCCACACTGGGTGAAGCTATTTCCTGGGGCTGGTAAATATTCTTTGATTTGGTAACCAGAGGGTAGAAAGTTCGGAGGGTTGCAAAGAGGATTAGTCGAATCCTCACGCTCAGCTCCTGCTGGTAGGATTGCTCCGGGTGGAGGCACGACCCGCATAGACCATCAGGGTCGCCACAGTCGCCATCGCCACCAGTAAGAATAACATTCATAACTGCGCTGCTGAGCTTAGGTTAGGTACGTATATGCACTCGCGGCTCGTGATGCAGTGCATCGCAAGTTAAACCGCGTCGCGGCCGAGCACGAGAACGCTGTATAAACATTCGGCTAATAATAAACCCGAGCGCGCAAAGGCAGGAGGACGACAACATCGCTCGCGAGGGGACTTCTTTCGGAGCATATGAATGTACGATTGGCCCCTACTCAGGCCATGTGCCTTGTTGCGAGAAAATAAAGTAGAAATTTAATTCCGTAATTAATTCTCTATTTATACGTAATTTATGTCATCCAAAGGAAGAGAATATTCTCGTGTAAAAAGGACGTATTTCTTTATAACCAAGCTTCCCTATACTATACTTCTGCCAAGTATGCAACTATCTACATAGAGACTGACGTTCTTTGGGCGAACTTTTTCTCCATGTACTACAGATCAATTTGAAATACTGCAGCTATGGTCCATCCACGAAATTCAATGTATTGCTGCTGTACATCTTATACCGCAACTTATACCGCGGCCGTATACAGTATGCCTGTAACCAAATAGTAAATCTATCCCGTAGTTTTCATCTTAATTTAAGAAGTCTAGAAGTCGAAAAACAAACCACGATAATTTGTAGAGGCTGTAACGGTAGGGAATTTCCCGTCGTAACTAATCCCGCAGCATCCCTGCTATCTATGCACCGCATCCCGTTACGAAGCCAATCCAACATTTATCTCGAGGCTGCCTAACCCAGCCATGTATAACGTTCTTATGGGAGCAACAGTTTGCACTGCCCGCTCTAACCACAACCAGTAGGATCTATACGAGATCGAAATGATTTTTCATCTGCGCGAACCATGAAAACGAGTAACGTAGCATAACTTAAAAAGGGCAGGAAAATTAAAGCCCGTCAAGTTTGAATTTTCTTTTCTTACTTTTCATGCTCTTTCTCACATGTACCCCCCTTTTCCTAACTGCACGTAAACTTTATCTCTTATCAGCCACGTCTCTTCGAGCGTAGAAGAGAGGGGGGGAGGGAGAGAGAGAGAGAAGAATAAAGAAAGAAAAAGAGCACGTGAAATAAATGCGAGCTTACCACCCTGGAGGATGCCTATGTCGGTTGGAGTCGCTAGAAAATGCCCGAGTCCTCGGGAAGCTAGTTGGTTACAAACTGCCTGCGATGATTTGTGCCGCAGTTAATCCCCCTGACATACGGCGTTTCTGCCTCTGTGTGCTCATACGTTCGCCTGGCATGTTACACATAGCCACACGAACAGGCCGTGGCGCACGTAGAAATTGAATGCTTGCACACTGCGCTCCTCTTCTATTTCTTGGAGCACGCGTGTCGGCGCCCAACCGCTCTGGCACGTCCTGCCTTGCTGAGCTTATCATTCTACATCATACACCCTGGCGCAACTTGCAGCATGCAGCCTACGAAAGTCCCTACCTACAGCTTGGCACTTCTGACAGCTTCGTGTTTTTTGTAGACACCCTATACACGTACCCGGAGGACCTTTTACGTTAGAGGCGTTTCCGCTGTATATTTTATAAATCTAACGTTAATTGCTGGTAAAGCATGTAGGTCGTTTTTAGTACAGTGGCTAGTATAGGTTGCAGGTGTATGAGGGTGGTATTAAGCCTTGAATTTTGTTCGAGTGGGCCACTCGAGTCGTAGTGGTCCGATCGGCATTAATTAATGAACCCGGAACAATGTGATTGAGCAACTATTTGTCGAGGGAGAATAATTTCAGCAGATTCAATTCAAGAAACTCATTCGACCGATTGCTTGCTAAACGTTAAGAAATCGTTCTCCGTGAACTTTTACAAGGTACCATTTGAACCTAGCACTTGGCCGTTAAAATTTCTGGATATGGATTGGAATTCGTTTCCTCGGCGTATTGGACGGCATTGGAAAACCAAACGAACCCGCCGGAGCCGCACAACGAGATTGAATGTACAAATGGTTAGGGGCTGCCGTACCAAGGGAAAGATTGAGATTGAGAAAAGAACCGGTAGGATTAAGCGGACTTCTTTTGAAGTCGCTTCACGGGCGAAATTCGAAGTGAATAAGCGCGTTGGGCTGAGCGCGGATGCTGAGTCCAAACACGTGCGCGTTTGAGTGACTTGTGAAAACAATTGAAGCCGACTGAAATATAGTGTCGGGCTTTATGGCGTCTAGCTCGTGCTCGGATACACGTGAGGAAGCGTCGTGTAACGTATGTTCGCCTTGCCCGAGGACGCGTGAAAATGTCCTGACTTTAGGAAGCCCCGAAAGCGAGGAAAGGAGAGAGAGAGAGAGAGAGAGAGAGAGAGAGAGAGACGAGACCAAAAAGTGAACAAAAAGAAAGAAAGAAAAAAAAGGACTGGCTCGGTTTCTTTTCCAAATAAAAGAATGTCGTATCCTTCGCTCCTCTCCGGCCACATAATTGCATTTGGCTGCTCACTAAAGTAAACAAAACTCGCCAAAGCCTGATTTTCCCTTCGATCCAACTAGCAACCAGCAGTGGCTGGCCGTTGACAAACAAAGGAGCGTCCTGCCAAACAATGAACCAAGACATCCATGCGACGAGGAGAAAGGAAGTTGAGAGAGAGTCGGTACATAATCCAAATGTCCAGAAGGGAACAAACTCTCCCTTGAATTTGTCACTGCTAGAAAATTGACAATTGACGAGACATTTATCTCTCTTTTTTTTTTTCTTTCAAAAAAGCCACTCGATTGTCCGGAACTAAACGGACCGATTCGTTCCAGTCAAAATATACCGTAGGGTCTCTTTTTCCCCCTCTTTTCTAATGGGCATGTACGCGTGGGTTCTAGCGCTGTGTTTCTGTCCGTTCCGTGTGCTCACCTAGTAGCCTGTCTCCCTCTTTCTTGCCCCTATCCCCTTTCACCACTCTCTTTCCCACCTCTACATAACTCTCTGGCCAACATGCCATTTTCCTCCCACTCTCCAGCGAAGAGCGCGCAACACACATTGCTACTTTTGCTGTTTCCGTAAGGCGCGTGTCCCTGCGTGCTTCTCCAGTGTGTTCAAACTTTCTCGGTAGCGCACGAGACAGTAACCAGACACGAATCTCACTAAAAATAGAAGTCGAGAGTTCTCTCCTTCTCTTGTTTGTGGGAGTTTGAGGTGAAGGGGCCTATAGGAGGGATGCATGTAAATGCAAGGGCGCCACGTATAAACCGATTAATGCATGCATTTATGCCTCCAGTCGTAAGCTCGCTCGTTACCCTTTAGCTAAAGGGTAACTCGTTTGATTTCTAGACTGTTAATACGAAATGAGTTTACAGGCATGAAAAGGGCGGACCCTCTTCTGCCGAGAGTTGGTTCATATTGATTGGGATACCTTATTTCCTCTACCGTATATGTATATGTACTGGCACCTAAGAAGTACATACTGGCGTCACAATTTAACCGGAAAATCGCACCATCTATTTATCTAGTAGCTCTAGTTACGCGATTGCTCCAGTTACTAATTGCATGTGCGGTCAGCCGAAACCTCGGGTTAAGCCTTTTCAGTACCTAAATCCCTGCCTGGAGCGATTTGACCCATTACCTTTTTCTCTCTGTTTACTGCCCTTCAAAAATTCAGGCTCATTTCCCTTTCTTGTACGCTTCTCTTTCTACTTTGTTTCGTCTACTCCTTTACACCCCTTGTCACTACTCGTGGCTGCCTTTGTTGTTGTCTCTCGGTCTTCGGATCTACCCCTTCTGCGTCGCTTACCCCGAAGGAAGGTCGGCTTTTTTCACAATTTTTTACTCCCGTTACTCTTTTTTTTTGCCATAGAAAAGGCACACCACCAAACTTATACCAATAGTGCTCGAATCACGTCCCAATTCGCCGGTAGAATTGGCTAATTGGACCGACACTCTGCGTCGCCGTCGGCGTCGGCGTCGCCATCGAGTACACACGGTGAATTTATTTGCGCCGTTAGCCGCGCTATTAATTAGCCGATTAATCGCGTCATTGCGATATTTATTCGCTCTGCTGTCGTTCAGTCGCACGAGAAAGGGAGCACGAATGAGTCAGTGAGAGACGGAGAATCGGAGTGAAGACGCAGACGGGGGAAAGGAGGAGGAGAGAGAGAGAGAGAGAGAGAGAGACTGACTTTTGTATTGCTGTGTGGAAGAAGCGGAAGATGGTAGTACGAGTGCAAGAGTGAGAAAGGACAAAGGAGACTGAATTGGCGAGAGTAATGTAAGTGGCGAGCTCAGGTGCTACGGCCAAGTGCATAATGCAAGTCCGTGACAAGGGCAAGCGACAAGTTTAACCTCAGAGGCAAATGTGGGCGACGACGTCGACGAATTCACCAGGCACGAATGCCGACGGAAGAACCCGAGGTTGGAAATCGAGTAAAATAGAAATAGAAAGCAGCGGAAACAGAAATGAAAGCGGAAACTATGTAGGATAGGAGATGAAAGTAGAATCGTGGAAGCAGAGAATGAAGGGGGGAGAGGGAGAGAGAGAGAGAATGAAGATCCCAACTATACAGTACGATGAGATGAATGCGTGTCTGACATAATCAAATTTGCGGTTCGATTTGGTTTGATTCGAATTGGACAGGACGAGGTGGTCCGATTCCGGGGATGGACAGGGCTGGAGAACGGTGTGGACCATGTGATGAGGTACGAAGGGGTAAAGTGTATGACCTGTAGTTACCTGACCGAGCCTCGCCAAGCCACAGATTGTTTAATCGGTCACGCGAATTGCCTTTCAAATAACCAAACGCTCGTTAGCCCACTAACACTTCAATTGCCACCTCTCCGCAGCTAGCAGTCTCTCGATTCTAGCCTTGTTTCCGTCGCCGAACTTATCGAAGCTCCAGGATGACAAAGTCAGAGAATTCTTTAGAGACAAACCAGAGAAGATGGATAAGGATGCCCGAGGTTGTCCCAAGGGATCACACCACTGGGTGGTATACGATTTCATTATTTAACGTAGACTTCCTAGATTTACCTTCGCCTGTTAAAATCACCCAACCTACCCCTACAAATTTATCGAATTCAACCCCCTGTCTCTGTAAACTTCATGGGACACAGCTGCCACTTCTCCATCACCTGGATCCAATCGACAGCTTGTTTACCAAATTACCATGTACCCCCCACCCCCGAAAGCTTTGCTTTTGTCGCGTTGGATAGGAGCAAAATACATCTATGTGATGTAACTGGAGGGAAGGGCAGAGAATTCAAGAGCCGCAATTCAAGGCTCTTGAAGAATAGAACGATAGGACGAGGATAGTGAAAAGAAGGAAGTGAAATGGGAAAAAGGTGGGACAAGTAAGTTCATCTCTGTGAAACGAGAATCGAAAATAAATGCGTCCGGTCTGTAGTCATACGGTTTGGTGTTATGGGTGCCGATGAAATGGGTAGGATTTCACTCGGCTCGTTGGAGTTATTAGTGACACGCAATGCGACGAAACACGAAGAGGGTGCGTGTACATATATGTATATATGTGAATGTCCACGTATAAGGGAATATATATTGGAGCGACACGCCCAATATATAATCTGCAAATTATTGTGCCTCAGTCCGATAAGCTTGCGAATTAACGCGGCGGTCCCTTTTCAGTCACTTTTTACTATATGCGTATTCACCGATAGCCGATTCATGAGTTCGATGTGCCTTTTTTGTCAGATCGAAAACAATGAAGTCTCTATAGCAAGCCATGCATGGCTCTAGATAGAGCTTTTCCCATAAAGTATGCATGCGTTTGCACTGAATTATATTTTATTTCTCTATTTCAGCGTATATTTACATAATTTTATGGAAATTCACGTGTGATCTTTTAAGGATTGCATTTATTTGCAAAATAATAAACACATATTGAACTCGTAAACCGTCCATGTGAATGGGAACAATATCGTCCCTCGCTGCCCATCTTTTATGCTCTTTCTCTCCCTTTTGTCCTCTTTGATTTTCATTCATTTATATATATATATATATTTTTTTTTTTCATTAATCCCAAACCAATTTCGTCGCCGCAGCAGGGACAATGACCCCTAACGAATCTAATTGCGCAAATGGATTGAGTCGTAATGAACGAATAATAAATTCCACCATAATTGCGTCCACAAATATATCAATTCCGCTTAATTGCTAGGTACGGGGCAGAGAATATAAAGACAGGGAAGAACGAGTAAAAACGTCCAGAAAACGAAAACGAAAAATAAGAACAACGGGTAAGAGGAAAAGGTTGAAAAAGTTGATTAAGTAATTCCGAGTGATATTAAGATTACCCAAATATAATTATGAATCTTTTCGTAACGAGAAACAGCTGGACACGTCGCTTGGGCACAAAAACCAACGAGAAAACCCGACGGAAAAAAACATATAAATCCAACAAAAATATTACAAGAAAAAAAAAGAGACATCAATGAAGAACAATGGTGCAAAGTCCATCCCATGCACATAGAGATACATCACGTCGCCCACTGTCAGGTCTTTGAAATCTTTTGAAAAAAAAGTGCATAAAGACTGCCAGCACCACGACACACAGTTCTAGCATACTTTTCTATTTGTTTTCCCTCCTCTCATATTCTCCACGCTACAAGCATCCCATGTCTAACACGACGTTGACGCGTTCATGCGAACAGGCCCTGTTCTATCAGTTCGGGTCAGATGCTCGAGATTCTAGTCTATTTTTACTTGACGGATCGATAATGCTTCCTGGTTTCAAAAAATAGCCGGATACCAAAAAAAGAAAAAAAAATGAATAAAAAGTGTAAAGTTAAGGCCTTCGCACAGAAAATGACGTAACGACGTAAGACTCGTCTCACGTATAAACAATGTTCTTTTAAGCGAGAACGCGAGAAGGTTTGTGATTGGTTGTCCGTAAAAAGTAAGCCCTAACGATTTCATCCTTACGATATTTTTCGCCACTACGGCTTACGTCTCACGGAGAAAAGTGGAGGGGACATTACTGGATTCTGATTGGTTGGTTTCCTTACGCTTACGTCTTACGTCGTTACGTTATTTTGTGTGTGAAGGCCTTTACGAAAGAGAAGAGCGTAAATTAAAGAATCGCACAAAGCAACCTAACCTCAAACTTAAGGGAAGTACAGTAAATGAAGAGAGAAAGCAAACGAGAGCTTTACCGTGAATCTCTTGCTATACCGATCAATGTCCACAAATTACCGGTAGAGCCGATCCCGTCAGTGTCAACGACGCGTAATTACACGTTACGGGAGCGAACGGCAATCAAGCACTATTCTAGCGAATCGCCGTCATTACCGTGACAATTTGCCCGGTATTGTCTAACAAATTCATTCTTTCTGGACCGTCACGCTCTGAAACATACGAATAACGTCTACTAATCACCTCCCCAATGTACCCGACAGCCATACACGGTCATACATTCATGACACATATGACATATATGGCGTCGCGAATAGCTTGCTATATCTCTACGCTCTACTAGTGCAATCCCTGTGTAACCTGCACGAGATATGTGTTCGTGTGCTGTCAATTGCGTGTACACTCTCGTTCTCGTGTGAACAATAAATTACGATCGTGCACTGACGTTACGAACTGCGTATTGGATATTACTAACTCCATAGAGTTTCTGCCTGTGGATAATGGATAACCTTAGATTTTTCTGAGAGTGATGCATTGTCTGTAAGCATCGTACTATCGGTATCTTGTACATACAGTGTATCTATGCAGATAATGGCACTGTAACATGGGTAGATCTAGGTGTAACATTGTTGTAGAGATAATGGATAACACCGACAGGCCCGTTGTTTCATTGCTGTTAGTTGAAAACTTGAAGGTAGACTGATAATTGTTCGTTAAGGTGCCAACTCACGCAGCAACAGGATCGTTTGAATGGCCTGATTCTCAAGAAATAAAGAACAAAAAAATGTTCAAGGATTTGAAAGGTGAAAGAACCGTTTCGAAATATGCTTGAGAGTTAATCGATATTAGGAAGTTTTTAGTCAGTAAGTGTTTAATATCTGTGTACATGTCTAAGTATAAATATAGAATGTAGCCCGTAACGCGTGTCTTGCAGAATCGTCTTGTACCAGCGACGAGGACACCCTGGGGGCTGATTCATCTCCACCGTCAAAATCCGATAAAATATCGCGTCCGATTCGCTCGTCACATTCACCGGCAGCCGAATCCGAGAAAGTTCAATTTATCTTCACTCTCTCTCTCTCTCTCTCTCTCTCTCTCTCTCTCTCTCTCTCTCTCTCTCCCCTCCATATTCTCTATCCCTGCGTTTCTTCTTCCTCCACACTTCTTTTCTGAATCCGATTCATCTTTCTTATTTCTCTGCAGTGCGATAGTCTTGATGCCAGGATCTTGGAAATACTCTCCCTTCGCCCTTAGGCAAAGAATCATCTCTTACCGAGAGATCCGGCGAACGGTATACTATACCTTAGGGTTGTCCTTGAATCTGCTGCGTGCGTCCCTTCAGAAACCGCCAAGAAAATGTAATCGCCGTGCAGTTCCGTGAGTGAGATTGTCAATCTCGACCAGGATCGAGTCACCGATTGGATGGCGTCTTACCTTTTAGGTCGGCGAGGGTTGAGATCAGGGAATGGAGCAATGAAATTTTCCAGGGAATAACTTGCGAGTATCCCTTATACGCGAGATGCTATAGAGTAGCAATATATAATCTGGGAACCAAAGTGGCAGCAGCGAAAAAGTCCTCCTGACTTGAAGGTCCCACGTTATACCATAGATGATGGGTGCCTCTATTTCAGGATTCAGGCGCGTCAAGCCGCTTTCAAGGTGGTGATCAGTCTACCTGAGGCTTTCTCCATAAAAGAGAGACTCCTGGGTGCAACTGCGCCGCTCTCGCATAATGATAGAAAGGGACAAATTGTCGGGGATAGAGAACGGGAAGGGAATAGAAACCCACGTCACACAGATGCTAGAAGGCTTCGACGTAGGCCCGAGCACTCGAACCACGCAGCTGTATTTAACAATGTGGGCTACCGGTATTCACGCCAGGGAGCAGGAGAGCAGGAGAGCACCCAAACATGGCTGAAGATCGAGGGGATCGGTAATAGAAAACGCAGAACGTGGTGTTCACCTAGGGCAGTTAGGGATAGGGAGGAGGTTGCTTTGGTAGTATGAAAAGGGCTGGAATATAGAATATGAATAGAAGTAGGAAGAAAAAAAAAGGAGGAATTTCTAGAATCCACACTAAGAGAAATGGCACGTTTTCCCCAAACATCGATTCGGATATCGCTGGTAATGGGAATCGATCAATCTCTCCACTGGGATAAACTTTCCGACTACTCCTACCAACCGTAAGCATGAACGTGCGCACGTGTTCCAATACGTCGATTATGTATCTACGAATGCAGCGGTTCCAAAAGGGAATCATTCTGGAGTGTCGATTCGATTATAGAAATTCGCTGAAAGATTAAACGAGAACTTGCAGCAAGTTGAAAAGTGAAGTGAAAGTACTGTAGTAAATAAAAGGAGTCTTCGCGGTCATGTACGGTATACATATGTATATTGTATATGTAGGTAACACCGTGAATAATCGCTTAGGTTTGGTTGGGGTCGTTCCTCATACCGAAGGCATCGAGATAGGAATTGAGATAGCTGCGCTTGCGATGCTGAACATATACGCTATGGAATGTTAACGCGATTACGATGTAATTCATAAACTATGCCGTCAAGTCCGCCGTGCGGCGGAGGTACGATCAACACACTTGCAAATTTCGAGGATCGAGATACTCGCCGCTATACGGGGTGATCCGATAATATGAGAAGGTTGGAAATTTGAGAATCCGATATAGCGTAGTATACTAAATATCGAGATAACTCGTATACCTTCATTTTTTCCAGACATTAACTTTGCTATTGCACGTTTATCGATCTATAAATATCTTTGTCTCTTACCTACTCTATTGATTCCATGAAATTATATCGATATAACGTATGGGCGATAGATGAACAAACGAGAAAAAAGGTGTTGGAAGGAATATGGCGGTTCATGATAAAAAAAAAAGAATCCTTGTATAGAACGTAAACTGTGTATGCATCGAGAAGAAAAGCAATGACACTCGGTGCATGGGACGCATGCACACTTCAGATTCTAGGGGTTGCATCGATGTGCACTGAATATTCATGCAACGAACCACCACCCTCTATTTTCACGTAGGTGCATAGCGACCTGGTGCAGGCGACCTGGACGATCCCTCCCCTATCATCAACGTCACCATCGCCATCATAACAACCTTCCCCCTACGTGCTCCTCATGAAACGTCAATTTTTCCATAAATATCGCCTCGCTAATCGAGTATCAGAAATACATAGAGCGACGAGCGTAATTGCCAAGTGGCGGACGGAATTTATGGAATTTAATCATCGAGCTTCTCGCGCTTCTCAACAAAAGTGACCAAGAAAATGGATTAGTGCATGTGGCAAGGATGTCGTAGCTGGTATCATTAGAGTTTTTGTCCGATACACATTTTGCAATTAAACAATTAATCTCAATAATTATTTAACCAGACAGAAATAAAAAGAAAGAGAGAAATAAAAGAAGAGTAATGATTACGTGTCGAGCACGTTATTCGAGTTTCTCTATGCGCTGTCATCCAGCAGCTGGCAGCCAGAATAGCCATGTAAATGACCAGCGGCAACAACTATCATCAAGATGATAACGAGACCGAGTTCACACGGGTGACTAACTGTTCGCTTTGCAATTTACACTTTGGAGAATATAAGAAGGCAGGAACGAAGGAGCGAGTGAAGGCAATGCGAGCAAGGAGAGACTCGAGAGAAAAAGAATAGCCCAAGAGTAAAAGATCAGAGGATAAAAATATTCCTCTGGACCGATTCAGACGCTATGTATACCTGCTATGGTATAAGGCTAAGGCTAACGCATAAGGTGGTATACGGAACTTCCCTTGGAAACTTACAATTGGAGAAGGAGGAACTTCCTCGAGGAAGCAGTGTTCTACTGACAGGACCGAGTGACGCCGAGTTTAGATATCGTAAACGTTCAAACGAGAATAGTCGCCGTTCTTGAATACCGAAAACCGAAGGTCGGTTGACAGTGGGAATGTAGAAATAGCGAAGGACTGCTGCTGGTACCCACTGTGGGAATACCTAATATGACAGCTGGACTGGAATAAACCAGTAGATATAACGAGGAACCGATATGACAATAGCTACCGGTTAAATACTTGCGAGAGAAACTAACCCAACCCGCTAGAAGGGTATCTATGTGCAAACAGCGAGAAACCCAAATCCTTCGTTATCGCTCTAACCTGACCGCTGGTTTAGATTAGGTTACGGTTAGACAGTTGCAAAGCGGAAGAACCCACAGGAACAGGATCCAGGAATTCCTTTTTACAAATCGGCTAGGGGGAAACCATCAAGAAGACCGTGAGCAGTTACTAGCTTCTATAGCTATAGCTGCTGAGATCGCTGACTATAAAGGATAGAATCGTAGCTACGACTGGAATAGACCAAAGCTTAGGGACTGGCTGAGGGTTAAAATCGTAGAGCGGGAAGAGACACGGGGAAAGGAGATTCACTGAAGGAATTACAGGAACTTGGGAAACACTGTTTATCCGGGTCGAATGTCATTGAGGAATGTGGAATTGGCTCTTGAGACCGACAGACAGAAGCACAAGCAGCGGTATAGGAAGATATGATGAGAGATATATTAGGTTAGGTTAGGTTAGGAGATAGGAAGACGATTTCACTGGTAATTAATCTTCATTATAGAGTCAGAATTGGATCGATGACCATCGATTCGATTAAACGCGCAGCACTTGGCTAGGCTAACTGATTGATCATTAATGATACGAAGATGAGCGAGGCGGGGTTCCGGTTGTTTCGTATACTCGTGTACGAAACAGGAATTCCCCTCGGTATGTACATATTTATATGCTTGTGACGTTAAAATATCGCGATGCCAAATCCCGATTTAAGGACTAGCGTGTTTCAATTGCGGGACGTCGTACCGTCCCTCGGGAAAGTCTAAAAAGTACCGGCCAAGAATTCCAGAGTTCGAAATTGAAATATACTAACATTAGCTTAAGTATTTTTCGTTTTGTACGATTATTTCGTGCGTTATATATCCGGTCACCATCATCTTCAGCCCGAGGAAACATCGAGGAGCCACATAGTGGACAGTACACCAACCTCAGTCTCGTCAAGAGGAAGCCGCCATCAGTCCCGCGAATGAGAGTGGAGTTCCGCCACAACACCAGGGACCTCCACCCCGCAGCCCTATTGGACGAGGCCCAAACTGAGTAGGAAGTCAGCTAAGTAAAAGAAATCGCCATGGACCATCACGATTTTGCAGTATCGGGAACGTTTTTCTTTAATTATCCCGAGATTCCTTAGTCTCGCATATCTTGGAGATCTTACGTAACGTTACTCACACTAAAGAACTTATGACTTTTCTCTAGTTTCTATTATCCTGTGTTGATTTGCTTCGCTGAATTATCTGTGTCTTTCCCCTGTAGTCTTGTGTATTATTTTTATAATTTTGTATTCCGACCTGCCACTCGACTTTGTTTGTGCCGGTACTCGTCCGAAACCGCGCCTACAGTATCGTCCTTTTCAGAAGGGGAATATTCTCGTGTATAAACTTCGCGCGTGCGTTCCGGAAGCGACGTTAAATTGTTTGTCGCGAGTGTACCAGGCATTGTTAACTCAAATACTTTGGTTTCCTGTGTCCCTTTTACTGGGCCTTGTATCGCGTGGTATATATTCTCTTTGTTCGCGAAATTAATTTTTTTTCTTGATTTGTTAAATATTACTAAATCCAATAAAAAAGGCCATCATGTTACTTTGTTATTGTAAATCGTTGAAGTTCTCAGCTTTCTTTATTTCGATTACCATCTGTGCGTTCCCCGGACCTATACCTTTCCGTTTCGGTCTAGCCAGCCGGATCTCTTTCCTGCTATCACACAAAAAGCATTCATATATTTTTCCGTGGCACAATCCCGTGTGCCTGGCGCCCAGTAGGCTTTCGCATTTACGGATTTTTCTGTCTTCCATCCTTTTTGGGGAAAAGTAGACAGTATCGAAGTTTGTAACGTAGGGTCGTACCGCTACGAACAGCTAAGGAGTTCCGCCTGTTTCCAAATACGTCACAGTCTACACACAAGTGCGTGGACCAGCCGCCACCCACCTCGTCCCATCGGCAAATGCCTGAACTCAAAGTGGCCTTCGACAGGACCAGGAAAAGGCCATGGGCTTGGCAAGAAACGAAGTTACAGAGAAAATAAAAGAAAATTAAGGACGCCAAGGCGTGCGGGAGATGACGATAGAGAGAGTTATCTCCCTCCTCCATCTTTCCTTCATTCCCTCTGCTCTCTTTTTTTTTTATTTTCCACGGAAATCGACGTTTCCTGCTACACTTGAACCAATGGCGATCAGAGTCCTGTGGGGGTGAGGACCAATGAGCGTTGGAGAAGCGTAAACGTCGAGTTGTTCAAGTTCTAACGAGACGGGGCAAAGAGAAGAAAAGGAGAAAGAGGCGGAGAGAAAAAATGGCAAAGTTTGCCCCTCTTATACTCCTTTGAAAAAGGGGTAGTAGCTGGTAGTCAGTAACTGCGAGGTTGGCGATCCAATAAGAGTTTAACAAACTTGAGTAACGATTCAAGTAAACGAGCCACGATCAGCCGTACAACCTTTTTATCGGATGTTTTATCCTCTGTTCGAATCATCCTCTTTCACTTCTTCATATTCCGACCTTGGGCACGCGCCCTTTGATCCCTTGCTCCGACATTTATCTTGTGTGGCACTCGCTAAAACCCTTAGGGCGCTGCTACCATTTTACGACTGCTTTACATTCCTCTGCCGGGTGGCCTTTATTTCGTAACGTCAATAGCTATTCTGTTGCGGTATGTATTCCAATGATACTCGTATTTTCAGACGCATGCAAATACTCCAATAAATCATTAGGATATGTCAAACTAGTTATACATTTATTAAATTCGATTAAGGATGTAATTCTGTAATATTCACAGCTTTCGAAAGTTTGGTTGAAGGGACGTTGAGGGAGAAGATTAGGTTAATTTAAGCATTTAGGTTAAGGTTAAGCATTTTATTGGTCGACGCACGCGCTCGTCTCTGCTCACCGAGAAAAAAAAAAGGATACCGATCCACAAGTTTCCCTACAGACTGTAAAGTTCAAAGTGAATAGTTTGCTCGAAGGGAAGAAAAAAACAACACTGCAAGGGTGAGAAACCGCGAATTCTCACTAAGCTGATCGCGAAAAATCGTAAGCGTCGTAATGGTCACAGTACATAAGTAAACCCTCAATTTTTCCATTTGTAATAGATCCAACTTTCTTACGCTTGCAAAACTCAAGACTCAACCGTAGGCGACAGGAAGTAAATAGAAAAACGAGACACGCAACGAGGAAAAAAGTGGATATGCTCAGTTCGAAACAACCTTCGATTTCTCGATTGTGATTTTTAGCCACGTCGACGAATTGGGCAAAGCGTATTCGTCTGCGACCCCGACGTGCCTCCACATCTGTCTGTATGTCTACTCGTTTGTGTTTCCCTGCAGGGGGTGACAACGCTGGTGTGTGTCACAGGGTGAAATCGGCTCTACCTTTGCAGTTGGGGGCAGAGAGTGAGAGGGGGGCGGGGGTTGTTAAAGCTGCCAAGCCACAAATTGTCGGCCGGTCCACCGGGCCCAAAAATATCAGATTACTGCGGGTCGCCGCGGTGTACCGACAGGGGTTGGTTGGCTCAAGGGATGCACATACATGTACGACAATTCTCCAAGGACCTAGGTTAAATCCATGCGTTGTCTATACTACTCTCTCTTTTTTTCACCTTCCGTTTCCACCCCACTTTCATATACTAGAATGGCATACGGAGACTGCTAGGCCTGAAATTAATTGGGGGGAAACGCTAGAGCAAAAGAAAAAAAAGATCGTGTTTGCTCGAAGAACACGTTACGGAAAACTCGTTCCCTCGAACAAGGCCACCCTGGTTTAAGGGAAAGTCCCCTTGGTCCACTGTGAGAAATCGAACAGGGATAAATAGAGAATACTTCCAAAGGTACTTTTGACCGAGTCAAAAATGTGTTCATAAGTTATATATTATTTATGTATAATGTTTCATATATAAAAATCGTCATATATAATCTTATATAACCTATATACCAATTTTCTGTAAATATAGTATAGAATGAAAACTGCCGTTTGTATTAGATTAGAATCAAAATACGGCAATACGTTTCCCGCTCACTTTTTATATCCGTTTAATCCCGTAACACGTATCAGACAATTTCATGCCAACCAGAAGAACTGCGAAACGTATCGCTGAGATGCTACATGAGATGCAAGAAATTCTTTATATGACAATTCGTGGAAAGAATAGATTAAACTTTTAGTGGATGGCGAAAATCAAAATTGAGCCCGATTAGAAGAATTAATGTTAATCGTATTTTCTGTCAATAAAAAATCGATTAATTTTCTAGAATTTCTATGAGAAACATTCAATTGTAATGCACGATAAAAATAATTTTGCATTCAATAAACTTATAATCATTGGTTTTGGTAAATATTAATATTTTACATATAAATTATATATATATATATATATATATATATATATATATAATCTATATATAACTTGTTATAATATATAATAATTAATGTAACTTTACCATTCGTATTCATCGCAATTCATGTCGTTATTGAGGGTTCAATGGAATTTCATATTCACACAGGTTTATATGTATACTTATTTGCATATTGCTACTATTCGAAGAGTACAATTCTCCATTCATTTGTTCTACACTGGTAAACAACACGAATCCATGAATTTCTATCTAATACGAAGAAACATTACGAACAGGGTTAAGTATAGAGCGAAAGAGGGAAAACAGAGGAGTCACGATGAAATTGTATAATCGCGTACATGTAATATATAGCATATGGTAGAAATTTACAGGCAGGACTACCGTCTGCCTGCAGTCACCCCAGCCCCTCCCCCCACTCCCTCATCGAAAAGGATCATTGATGGGACGTGATCAGAGGGTTTCAGAACACATTTAAGATCTTCAGGGTGTAGAAAGCAGAAAGCACGTCGTGGATAATTTCAGGTTATTCGGATAATTAAGCATTTTGCATCCACACGAAAGGCACATATATATCCCTCTTCCCGTTGATTTTCCATCTCTTCACCCTTCTTCAACCCCTAGATCTACATGCCTATATACTTGTTCTTTGACTGACACGGGTGCGAAATGGCAGCGGCAGCCAGTTAGCTTAATTAGTAATTATCTGTAGCGCACCGTCTAACTAGTAGGCAGACTCTAATTCCCATGTTTGAGACGCTCCGAATTGCGTGGGCGAGGTCTAATCAAGGACTGTTCGCGTTCCGTTATCACAATGTATCTATACGTACCAGGAGAAAAAATGTATAGTCCGTATTACTAGAGCGATAGTTAGTATTAGAACAACAACAAATTCTAATAAGATTCGCGAAGAAAGCTACAGTCGGTCCAGGAGGCCAATGTGTCTTTTTTTTTGACAGTTCATAAGCAATGCAATCCTTAGCAAATAACACGTGGTTTTTCATGCAATAGAGAAAATAGAGAAATGAAATATCTTTAGTGTCAAATCGTATATTTTGTAATAAATATTTTTATGTAGTGAAAAGTGTATTTTGCTGGAAACTTCATTGTTTTCGATCTGACGAAAAAAAAAAAACACATCGAACCCTTGGACCGACTACAGTAAGTCTTATTAATCATAATGATAAATCTTAATAGAATTGCTACTAGAATTTCTTATTGCCTAAATACAAACTATTGCTCTAATAATCACAACCACATACATTTCTATGAGTATCGCTATGTCCTACATGCATCGGTGCGCCGTGCGACGTCCAACAAGGCGATACTAAGCAATAGAAAAAAAAAACAAGTGTCAGTAGTGTTGCGATAACTTAAAGTTGAATCTTTAAAAAAATAAATTTTCTCCTAACATTCAAAAATTTTATAAATATTATATAGAATCTACTCAACAATATATGTACATATGTATATGTAGAAAATGAGTACAGCCAGTAAATATAATTTCTCACTAAGAATTAATCATGAAGCTACTATTAACACTAAATGGGGATAACTCTGCAATCAGGTATCCTGTGATACCATGACGTAAGGGACGAAAGGACACGCGAGAGACTCTTATTGGTAGCAGGACGCCTTGACGAGAGAAATTACGAGAATACGGGTATGACGAAGAAAATCTTAGAAGGCTGAGAGGTCAGAGAGGACTTGGTAGACGCTGAGAGGTGACTCTAAGAGGGTGAAGTGAAGGTGAGGAAGGGTAAAGACAGGGGGAGGGGAGAAGATTGTTCGAAGGAGGAAGCGACAGCGATTGTCATTAGAAGCATTACCCCACTCTGCTTCACTGCAGGATAACTATGCCGTCGCCACTCTATTGCGATCGCGTCGTCGAGTCGCTCGAGTTGAATTTTTTCGCTCCGATGGAGACGCACTTAACCGATGCTACCCAGACGCCAGCAATGGAATCTACCAGCAGTACCCAGTAATGCCAACCCCCCCTCTCCCCCCAGCCATAAAATTTCGTCAAGCAGTCGTTATGTGGATGGGTGCAAACGGTCGGAAATCTTTAACTGCTGTTCACATCGATGTCAAGTTTTAAGTGAACCGATTGGAGTAAGAAAATATATGATTCATATAGGATATATATATATATATATATATATATATATATATATATATATATATAACTCACATAGTCATTTGGCCATGTATGGATCATATATAAATCATATACGAATCAGATATAATCTTAAAGCTCTTAAATGATTTAGTAAATTTTCTCAACATTTTCAATAGTCAAGGTTCATATATAGTCCATATATGATTTATATGTATTTTATATATACATATATGAACCATATACTTCTTTTCTCTGTACCTGATGGGGATTTACGGCACAGTCAAATTATCGCAGTTTGTAAGAGAACAAGGGACTATGACTAATATATGTAGATATAGATAGAACTAGACGTGGTGCAAACAGTTACAGCAGTAGTAGATCGTACTTATAGTTATTACCAATACACACCTAAAGATTACTCTAACGACTTACAGTTTGTTACCGATGTGAAATACTGCTTTGCCGTAGATTAAAACTGTAACGTGATACTAATAGCAGACAAAAGATTAATGCGCTACAAATAAATAAAAATGTCAATCCTTTCAGCAAATTCAAAATTCTCTATCATTTTTCATCAGTTACTATGTCTTCTATTTATTATAACAACATGTGCTGATGATCACGATTACGATCCAATGAGAAATTTCACGCTTGTACCATATTGTACCTTGAACCCTGTTTACTGTATCATAGAAATGGATCTACTACAGTGAAGGAACACATCCAATAGAGGACCACGTTGGACCATGTGAAAAATATGCCGGGATTTAATGCACACCCCGCAGAGGGTAACTCTGCGCCTGAGCTATGGAACTGCAGTCTAGAGCATAATAAAAAATTCATCACGTCCAAAAAACAACCTTCGACTAGCTTACAGTACGGAATAGACTACGTGTGCTCGGCAACACCGTTATACACGTATCTCCATTGACCGTGACACAGAGGGTGGTACTATTTTACTACCCTCGAATCACTGCGTACGCTCGAGGCCAAGGCTACTTTGAAGCCACTGATAATAGCCCCGATTACCTTAAGAGTTTATACGTAGTTATCGCTATCTACTAGAGTAGCCTTCCATTCTCAAGTTCAAAGAGCATTGATAGCGAGAGGTACTGCCCTCGTATTGAATAGTCTATAGGGAATGCTGATACACACGTAAAAGGTGCGATACTATAGTCAAAGATGATCGTAGAGACGCCGAGTGTACAGTGCAGCACTATGAAATGCATCGCTAATGAAAACCACAATGAAAATTCTTCAAGCATTAATTAACACGGGATTGAATTCCTTTTATTCTTAATTATAATAATTTTTTGGTTCTGTTACTTTACCCCTTTTAGTATCGGACGTACTTAATTTTTATAACAAATGAGAATAACAGGAGAGCTTTATGACCGACCAATACAAACTCTTGACATCACATTCTGCATGCCAGTAGAATTGAAAAAAAAAAAAAAAAATTGATTGAGCAGTCAGAGGGATGATGGCACCCTAATGATATTATTAAAAGGAGATAAGGAACGTAGGAGTGCTCTGCATCCTGAAATCGCATAATGTCAACGAAAAATTTCACTGCCGTCGGAGCCTGATCATCTTGAAACGAGACTAAAGGGGATGTTTATGGAGGCTCGTAGCCGAGACTAAAACACGAAGAGAAAACGGAAACCGCTCTGGAGAACGGAAGTTCTTTCTGTTCTCAGGAATACGTGAAAAGAAGAGGGCAAGTTTTATTCATATCCTTGACGGGTTGAAGAATAACAAACTAGAATAAGAAGGAGAGCGAGAGAGTGGGGGGGGGG
>NW_014333729.1:10232-72593 GCF_000341935.2 Cephus cinctus | reverse complement strand
GGGGGGGGGGGGGAGGGAAAGAGAGGCAGAAAGGATAAGAGAAAAAAGGCGATAATGGAGAAACGTCGGAGGAATTGGAGAAAGAGCGTGGAGGGATTGAGAAGGAATACCGTAGAATAGAAAGTAAGAGAATGAATAAGAGAGAAAGAAACAGAGTTCGACCGGAGGTCGTTAACCAGAAGGCGAAGGGTGGTCGAAGTGGAATGGCAGACGACGGGGAGAGGCTGGTCGGGACAGAATCCCATCTTTATTGGCGCAAATGGCAATTATCTCAAGAGCGAAGAGCGTCGGAAAAATTAAAGCACTTCCACCGTCTGTCGATACAATTTTCACTGTTTCACTGGGCTCCCCAGCTCCGCGGCCTAGGGAAGACCCGGGGGACTAATTAAGGGATCGATCGTCATTTTATTTTTCAATATATAGACTCACCATAATAATCGCTCCCTGCCGATTCCAATACCCAATTACATTTCATCCTGACACTATATGCACTTTTCACCGCTAAAATAAGATTAAAAGACTATTTAAATTCATATTATATTTAATGAAAAAAAAAAAAAAAAAATGAAGGCGCATTCGTGCACCGATTGACGCAAAGAGAATTTCCGACGAATTTTTAGCTGTGCCACTAGAAATTTGACTGTAGGTTTCCATGATAAATTTCCATACTAAAGGAACCATTGCCGCTCACATTTCTCGGCGCTCTTATGAAAACACCAATCAGCGTCCACTTCATAACAGGGTAATTAGCAATAATAAACGCCCGTGACACGCGGCTGTCGGTGACGTGCAGGGCTCTTCTAGAGTCTGTACCCCCGTTTCTACTTCAGCATAAACCATAGCATTGAACATACCTTAGCTTACCCTTGTCTATAGCACGGGACTGGAAGTATTCCTAGGATGGTATAGCGACGCGTCTTGTATTTACAACCCTGTCCCGTATTAAAGGGCATAACGTTTCACGGTTTAATGAATTCATCCTACCAGATGTGGAGCTCCCTCATGCCCGTACGTGCACAGTGCGTGTAAGCGATATACGAGTGCGTATTTACGCACACATGCGTAAAGGGACAAGAAGGCGGGACGACATCGTCACTTCCGTCAGCAGCGCTCTCTACGTCACCGTCCTAAGCGTCAAACGACTGAATGCGAGAGTACGACGGATCTGACTGAGGAACTAAAAGAAACGTGCATCAGGGTAGAAAGGGGATTTACTGGTGAGGAAATACAGCCAAAGAAACCGCCCTTTGAGGAAATCCTTTAAACATGTCAAGGAAAGCGTGACGTCGGTATAACCGATAAATCACTAGAGGAAGCTGGTAAATTGCTGAGGAGTCGCCGGTTTAGAGGCGCGAGTGTCGTCTCCCCAGGAGGCCCCTTCACCAGGAGCCGATTGAGTTAGACAGTCCGAGCAGAGCATTTTCTTAGAGAGTGTCAAGGCACGTGACCTTACCCTGAGAAAATAATTTGGCTAAACCAGTTGCTCAATTGCAGTCGAGCGGAATTTCATTCTTTCAAGTTAGTTTTTATATTTTCATAAATTCCGATAAAATAGATTCAACTGTTTTCTATCCCTATCCGGCTATTTTCAGTCCCAAACTTAGTTACAATAAACTTCGTCTCATTCCACTCATCTTACTACACTACACGTACCTAAATCAAGTAAATAATGTTTGATTCGGCCAACAGAAATAATCTTTGGTCATTTTGTTGAAATGACTAGGCGCACGGATTTAAAAATACATATACAATACTTAAAATTACTTCAAGAATATATTTCAGTATTCTCTTACTTTACTGCAAGCCAGACTTAAATAAACTACGTACGTTATTTGCCATTTTCAACCGTAAGATTGCTAGTTGAATCGGGTTAATTTTTTTTCTATTTTACCACATGTCTTTTCAGCGTATTAAGATGCGCGTGTAAGCTAAAGGATAAAGGGTCGTCGACGTTGACAGAGTGACGAAGTATTCTCAGTGACCTAGGGAATACGGATTAAACTTTCTTTAAAGGTTTAGCTGGGTATGGGGAGGGGGGGGAGATGAAGGTGTGGCGCTGTATATTTATAAAGATCCTCTTTAGTCCTGCCTGAAGTTCTCAAAGAGCGTAGCGACTCAGTTGGCCGCGAATACCGTTTGCTCGCGTGCTCCAAAGTCGCCTGAGCTGCTGAGAGGTGCTCAAGAGTTGCAAGGGAGGGGATGGCCAAAAGACGGTGGTACGAGGGAGAAAAAGTAACGCTAGGACAAGCGTGGATGAAGACGGCATAAGAAACCCAAGTGAAGGCTGAGGGATGAGAAAATGATATTAATTTAAAACTGGCACCCCTCGTTAACTTCTCACACTCGCTGGGTGGCAGCGGCTCACCCGCTGACATCCCCGTTAGGAATTATTGTGAGTTGCGAGACAAATACCCGAAAATGCTCTCACCCTGCGTGAGGTTAAAGGGTAAAGGGTAAGCGACAATGACTGGAACGAAGGGATAGTAGGCGACAGAAATTCCATGGGGTAGCATAGGCTAGAGATCTCTAACGTACATACGCTCGATACACGCCCCACATACGTGGAGTACGTACATACCAGAGTGATGTGTTCTCTCGTTTTTTTTTGCTTTTTTTTTCGTATACATTCATGAAATTGCTGCAAAAGTGGATGTACAGAGTGAGGTTGATTCCTTCGTGGCTTTTTAACATTTGAATATACTGTGTGTTCGAAACGGTGAGGGTGAGTAATATAGAAAGCAATTATTTGCTAAATATTGTACCTTTTTCTTTTTGTTTACATGTCAATAACGATTTCATCAAATACAAAGAAGATTCGCTCGAAGCATTGTTCAGTGATCCTATAGGAAAATTTTCCCATTACCAATAATTTTTCACCAAGGGTTAGGTGTGATAAATTAATAAAAATTAATGGAAAACCATTCATTACTTTTGGCAATGGGAAATTTTTCTACGGGTCACTCTTAAGTATTGGAAATTATTAAAGAGATTGCGAGATATATCTGACTTAATGAAGTAATACATTTAAAAAATGTATAGATCGCAAAATGTAAAGTCGTCGATCCTTAAAGTCCAATCATTGAGATTATATTATTATGTTGACGCGATTGCCGTGATAATTTTCGTGATTTTCTCGTCGCTCATTGTGAACGCGTGGATATGGTAACAGGAGCAGCAAAATGCAGGATACGAAAGCTACGTAAAGCAAAAAGAATCACAGAGGGAGCATCGGCTTTATTTAATAACGCGACCATTCCAACCGTTTTCTTATGATGCGAAAGGGAAAAAAGAAGCTATCGGGTCAAACGCGATTGCAGTGAGACACAACAGCTTATCCCATGCGGTTGCATCTTATGCATGATTATGCATTCACGAGAAAAATTAATCACGTGATTGGTAAACTCTTAACTTAAAAGCGTTTAACATGCGTAAATGTTGTTGTTCGATTTACATGTTCATGATTTAACCCATAAATATCAACCTGATTTGTTAAGTCAGTAATTTAAGTTAAGTCAGTTTACCCTGAATTTCGGATGCAGACATACAAGAGTAACATAAGTTTTTAAGATTTTTTTCGCAAGCGCCGTCTTAAAAACGGAAGTGCTCTTAAGACTTCTGCACATGCTACTGTCTCATACATTCGATACTCAACTTTTCACGTAAACTTCAATTCGATATCGATCAGCGGTTCCTCTGGAATTTTTAATGCAAACATTTTCCGCCGTGGAGTCACGTGCGCGTACAAGCACATACAGCCCTTTTTTGAGATAGCGAATATATAAGCCAAATCACATATTTTCTGTGGTCATGTCTAGAAAAATTTTTAGAAAGTCAAAACCAGAAGACGTAATCACGGACGACAAACTTTTAGTTCCTGAGACTGTAAGATACGAGAATAATATTCCGTAGAGTAGCTTTACGTGTGAAAATCAATCGACACAACGGAATCTGACGCTCCGACACTTTTCGTTGGCTAAACCACAGTAAAAACCTGCGAGGAGAAACCAATCTGCCAAGAAGGACGAAGTCGCTGCGTTCAAAAATCGCTTAAGCCTCAAATGAGAATCTAATGGTGAGTGGATATGTTCATGCACCTCCTGTTGGTTGCTACAACACACGTGCATTACATGCATACATATAGTAAATGTAAGTGAGCAGGAAACGATAGGGTCATAGCGAATATGGGATGCAGGATCGATCATCCAAGATTATGGTCCAGGGTCCCGAACACACGAATCTGGTAACAGGTACCGACCACAATGTAGGTACAAACCTATTTATTTTCCATATATGATATAATATCATATACATACAGTATACTATATAGTGGGTCCACGAGTGAAATAACTCAGTGACAGATGGGAACAGGCGATTCGTCTTAGTGGCTCCCGTTGAAAAATTTACTATTTCTAAATACTCTTCCCATTAATTTACATTGATTTTCTAGAAATTGGTTTCGACAGAAAATATTGGCAATGAGAAATTTTTCTACGGGCCTCGGATTTTTCCATCTATCACTTCAAGCTATATTGCTTGTGGAACGCTTATATGTATACACAGGTATACGTATGTGTGTAAATTTTGCCAGGGCACATTCAGAGTTGATGTTAATTGCCTACGCGTAAATAAACCGGCATCAGTGGCACTCATTGAGTCGATCACCATGTTTTTTTGAAATGCAATAACCAATAATACAAGAAAATGGAAAAGCTGGAATCACATGTAATGCACCAAATTAATAAAAAATTTTCCATTGCTAGACACCCGGAATTGTGTGATGAGTTTCATCAGAGTTTTGTTTGTTTAGCTTAGAATTTCAATACCGAATACCCCAAAGATTTTTTTTTAATTTTCTTTTTAATTATATCACTTCCTTATTATGTGGATATTGCCTTAAGGAGCCCGCTCCCAGTCTATGCCCCGGCCTGGACATACGTGCGTGGGTGGATTCGCTATGCTCACCTTTGTGTTCCAGGATACGATCCTGGCAAGGATCGATAAGGTTGAGTTTATTTCTCGTGATGCCTCTATTGAGGGAGACCCTAGAAATAGAATCGACGAGCCATTTGCACGTGTCGGGAATATTTAGTTAGCGTTGGCATCTTAACGAGAGCAGATGCTTATAGAGAGAATAAGGAGGGAGTTGGAGAGAGACAGAGTGACTAACAGGGTGGATGGAGCGGTAGGCTTTTTCGTGGGCGCGTCCAATCGAATTTATCCGTCACGATCGCAATTAACGATCCAAGCAACGTGATGGGAAGCGAGAGCACGAACCATCGGTGTAATAGGACAGTAGTAGTACTGGTGGCAGCGATGCTAGTGTAGTGACAGCAACAGGAACCACGTGGTGATGTACCTCGCTTACTACAGCAGCACATTGGCCCTGAATGGGTTGGTAGGGCACTCGAGGCAGCATAATGGAACACATTTATCGGACGGCCTGCATGTTTATCGGTCGAGACCCTTCCGGTAGGAGAAGTAGCAACAGCAGCAACAGTAATACTGGCTTGAACGAGAAATATCAGGAAGCGAATTCCCTGGACAATCCAATACGCTCCCTGCCTATACAAGGCACTTCCTGCAGTAGAGTACTGGAATACTGTTGAAACTTGAGCCAGTGGATCCCTGACCTGCCGAGTACTCATCGAGAACAAGGATATCTGTGGATATCGTTGATTGTGCTAATTACCCTAGAAGAAATAATACCAGGCCAGTTGGGGCTATAAATGCTAATGTTCGGTATGCCTTTCGAACTCGCATGGATCCGTGCGCTCTTTTGTATACATTAGCGAGGAGTCCAAATCCATTAACGCGTGGAGCAGCTAATCGGATTGAATAAAGCCAAACTTTACTGAAATTGTAGTGCAGTCGCCCAATGATGATTCCGCATATATATCTCGAGAGGAATGACAAAACTTTGATGCGCATTGTTCTTCAGGCCCTACAGAGCGATAATCTTTGCTATCCAGCAAAAAAAAGTGGTCTATATTTTTTATATAAGTATAGGTTAATTTGGAGTTTTTGCTGTAGGACAAATTTTCTGTCAATCCTTGGCACATTTCAAGAGGAAGAGCTTATATAAACTTTGAGACAAGCTTTGAAATGGCCTACTGGAAAGTTTAACTATGTTAGATTTTTTACACGGAGAGAATTTTTCATTAAAATTTATCGAGAAAATAACGGTAATCACGGGACATCATAGTATTTCATAACATATTACCTATATATTTAAGAGCAACTCACGAAAATTACTAAAAAGTAAGCATTTTTCACACGTCAGCTCTTACTGGAGTGTATGGTAAAAGTTTTGAAATTTGAAAATATGTAATGCGAAACTATAGATCTTACCTTGTTCAATTTAAAAAGTCATCTCAATCGGTCTATTATCTCGTTGCCTGCATTCAATTTTAATGCGGAGTGCATTACTTTTCATACATTTGAAATCAACCACGAGAAACATTGTGATTTTTTATGTTTTTCTGAAAACCTGTAAAGTCCTTCACACACAAAATAACGTAACGACGTAAGACGTAAGCGTAAGGAAACCACCCAATCAGAATCTATAAGTACTGTCCCCTTGGAGGGGGACGCTTATTTTGGGCGTGAAGGGCTTTAGACCTTTATCAAAAAATCTGCTAATAAATCATTTTTGTAATTTTGTTTTGCCTTAAAGTTGGCTTAATGAATTGTTCTTTAATTTATATTTATTTGTTTTAGTGTATTCTCTCACATATCTGCAGAGAATTAGGAGTATTCGAAAAGTATAATTCAGATTAATAAATGTAGGTTGGTTTATTGCACAGTCCGAATGTAATTCTACCGTAGAGATCGAATGAATCAGTTAGCGTTATTTCAGCTGAAGCGATTTTCTTAAATAACACTATACATTTAGCAATGGTGTGAAAATATCAATTAGTTTTTGGTTATGTCAATCTGATGTTTTTTGTATAAAACAATTGAAAGTTTTCCATTAGGTCAGGTAAGTTTTACCGTGGAACACAATAAAAATTGCAAATAATATTTACCGTGTACACTGTAGAATTTACTTGTAGTCACTCAAAATATCGCGTGTTATAAGCAATAAGTAATGAAATGGTAACGATGTCCAGCGACTACCGGCTTCTACGCTAAATTTCATCGTGAATTTCATAGGAAAAATTAACGAAAAATGCTCTCCATGTAGTTTCAATTAACGATCGAAGATTGCAGTTTCCGTCAAAAAATGTTTTTTTCTTTAAATTTAGCTTGGAAACGGTTGCTGATATGAAAATGGTTTACATGAGCTTTTCCTCTTAACTCATTTTCAGCCGGTAGGGTAAAATTCCGCTTTACGTAGATTGGTGTTAGTGCATTCGACAATGTGTCAAGATGTTTCAAAAATTTGGAAAAAAATTTGTCCTGCGCCAAAAAAACTTAAGATCAACCTATTGTTTATAGAAAATTATTTTACAAAAATATGGACGACTTTTTAGCTGGATAACAAAGACATTGTCGATCTGTACCGCTGGAAGAACAATATCGTTCTTATACATCATATATTATTACATATGTTATTACTTATTACATTATTATACGTAAAAATTCTCTCATTCCTAACCTAATACGGACGACTAAGCGATTGAGTTTAGTCGCGTGGAGCTTTGCTTTTGGCAACAACGAACATAGCTGACTCGTTATAATTCCCGTATAAGTAATCATTGTTATCTCCGACAATTACCATCCTCGAGGATTCTTGTAATAGGAGATATGCGATACTAGCAAAGACAGTAATAAACGATGAATCGAATAGTCTCAATCCTTGATCCATAATTGGGTTTCTCGCTGCAACCCAAGGTGTTGACACACCCTGGAGTTTTCCCGAGACCGGCTAAGAGTTCTTTAACGCAATAATAAAGTGCGCCAGTCGAGTCTGCTGAGTTGTAGGTTGGTGCGAGAAGAGTAACTAGGTATAAGGTAGAAAATAGAAAGAGAAGGGTGAGAATGAGTCTAAAGGTAAAGAGAGTTCGAAAGGAAGAGAGAGAGAGAGAGAGGGGGAGGGAGGGGAAAGACGATTAGAGTGGACAAGGCGGAAGAAGGCCAAGAACGTTATAATCCGCCGCCTATTATATGCATGACGTAGGCGAACGAACGACGTTCAGAGCGAGGGAGAGTAACAGAGACTGAAAGAGCGAAACGGGTGAGAGGTGAAACTTGTGAGTCTGCGAAACGCGGATATCCGTCTATCCCGACGTTAATGTACTTTTGGATAATCGGACTCAAATCAGACCCTGGGCTTTCCTGTAACCCCAGCAACAGCCTTCAGATCTCGCAGGTTCTCGGGAGCACTGCGATGGGCACCAACACCTATTACCAGCTATCATATCTCATTACTCATCTTTTTCTATAGCTATAGACTTACACACTGAAGGGCCTTTCGCTGAATTCTCAAAATTAAAGACGCCTGATATCTTTGATTTAATTCACTAGGAAGGTTCAGCCAAGGGGATCGAGCTCCTTTCAACGGAAGTTACGCACTCACGGATAATTAATCCTGAATCGGACGGTAGTCTTAGTAGCGAAGCCCCAGACGGTGACGCTCGTCGACCGACTACCTGACCCAAGATAGACACTGAATACATTGAATACATTGATAATTACAAGTTTACCGAGAAAGTTCTGGGATCTGCACTACGCGATAAACAGTTGCGTCAGAGAGATTTTAATATTCAGCCTCTACGTGAGAGAGCTTGCCAGAGCTACGGTTCGTGTGCAACACGTATCAGGAGGGTATAATGGTATATTCCCGCACCCCGTGGACATCCAAAACTTTGTTCGGAGTTGGCGAACGGCGAGTCGTCGCTTCCATGGAAAAAAGAAGATTCGCCAAGATTTGCCAACTTGAGAAAAGTCTCCTTCTTTTTCTGCACACTCGTAGAGCCACGCAGAGACACGTCTAGGCGTACGTAACAGAGGCATTCTCACACAGCCGCGAGAGTCACAACAAAAACCTCAGACCCTCCGTGTCTTGGCAGTGGCTTTCGCTAAGAAAGTTTTCGCCAGAGGAACTCGCCGTTGTGCATCGCGGATCGCAATAATAAAGCGTGAAATAACGCGACGACAAAGTGTACCCCGAGAACCATAAAGTCGTCGAAGGCTGTCTCGTCGCAAGACGGGGAGTTCGAGAGAGCTTAAGAGAAGATGTAGACTAGAGGAGCGGAGGAGGTCGGAGGAAGGTAGAGCCAGAGAGCGAGAGAGAAGAAGAGTGAATTCCGGAAGGAGTGAGTAGTTAGACGGTTTCCCGCTGGTCGAACAAAATGACAAACAATAACGCAATAACAAAGTGCCCAGCCGTCGTAAACTTCTGAGACGAATTGGTGGATCGCCTATGAAGGGGATGGTCGGCAATGGGGTGGGGGTGGGCTGGAGGGATATTCGAAGGGCTCAAAGGTATTGCGTGGAAATGAGTTAAAAAAAAAGATACAATAGCCGGGGGAGAAAGAGTAGAGAGAGAAAAGAGAAAGACAAAAGAATGAGTGGGGGGAATGAAAGTCGGAAGAAAGAATATGAAATTGCAATCACGCGCTTCTTGCCCATTCGACTCTCGTTATTTCTGTGTAATCTAGTATTAAAATAATAATCATGACAATAAGGGACCTCCTCCCTAAAGGCATAGAGAGGAAAACGAGACCGGAGACGCAGCGAACAAAATAAAAACTGGAGATGCAAATAAAAACGTTCGATGACGCCGCGTGCATCCGGATGTAACGGCCGAGGGGTGGCTGGATCAGGATGCTACTGCCAGAGTTTCTGGCTATTGCTGCTGTGGTGGTGCTAGTTGCAATAATAATAATAATAGTAGTCGTAGTTGTGGTGGTGGTGGCACTGGTGCACGGAGAGAACTTTTCATTAAAAATTATCGTGAAAATCACGATAATCACAGGATATCATAGTATTTCATAATATGTTACCTATATGTATGTATATTTCAGAGCAACTAACGAAAATATATTAAAAAGTAAGCATGACACATCAGCTTTTACTGAGGTGCACGATAAAAATTTCGAAACTTGAAAATATATAATGTAAAACTATATCTTCTATCTTGTTAAATTTAAAAGTTCATTGAAAACAGTTACATTATCTACCTACGTAAACCTGGCACCCGACTTAAAAATATTATAATTTTCAAAACGCGATTCGATTGTACCCCGTTTGTACCTGTTTGTACCACTCTAATTTTCGTTTGTACCTCAAAGAATTGGAAATTACAGGGGGGTCAAAAAACCGCTAGCACCCAACTTGGAGTAATTTAAATTCTGTTTGCAGGGATGAATTTAGAATCGTTTGTACCTGTTTGTACCACTCTAATTTTCGTTTGTACCTCAAAGAATTGGAAATTACAGGGGGGTCAAAAAACCGCTAGCACCCAACTTGGAGTAATTTAAATTCTGTTTGCAGGGATGAATTTAGAATCGTTTGTACCTGTTTGTACTAACGTTAGTTTCGTTTGTACCCCAATGGGTAAGGAGATATAGGATTTTCAAAATTTAGTAAGGAATCTGCGAAGGGGTGCTGGTTTAGAATCGTTTGTACCCGTTTGTACCACTGTTAGTTTCGTTTGTACCATAACGGCTAAAGAGATACAGGATTTTCAACATTGACTAATAGGTGACTCTGCCATTTTTTGAGCTGGCTCAAATCTGCGAAGGATTGCTAGTTTAGAATTGTTTTCATCTATTGGAATTGTTGATTACAGTACTGTTAACATTAAAGAGTAATTTATTACTCTTATTATTGTAACTATCCTAATTATAACATACGAATAAAATAATATTGATTAATAAAGTTAATTCAGTAGAATATGAATGCAAATGAAGGTAAAGTAACATTAGTAATCTCCTTGACTTGGTTGATTTGAAAATGTAAGTAATAATACCATTCAAAAAAATTTAGCTAATTTGTAGAAATTGTGGATGATAAATTAAGACGTTTATATAGTCCGAAACTGTATTCAAAACGCCCTGGAACTTGTGAATGCGCAATGGAATTAGAAAAATATTCAGCTTATTTCTATAAACAAAATAAAATCGTAGCAAGTCGTCCCTTATTCTATTATTCTATTAAATTATTATACTAAAATTTTAGAATGCGATATTATTATACGGAATATAAACTTGGACAAATGCTCATAAGGTTTAATACAAAAATTCAAAAAACATAAGCGACAAAAAATTTAAAAAAACAAAAAAGGAAAAAAAATGTTTTTATATATTAATATTTATCGAAAGGAAAGGAGGTAAAAACGGGTACAAACGATTCTAAACCAACAACCCTTCGCAGATTTGAGCCAGCTCAAAAAATGGCGGAGTTACCCCTGAGTAAATTTTGAAAATCCTGTATCTCTTTTCCCATTGGGGTACAAACGAAACTAACAGTAGTACAAACGGGTACAAACGATTCTAAACCAACAACCCTTCGCAGATTTGAGCCAGCTCAAAAAATGGCGGAGTTACCCCTGAGTAAATTTTGAAAATCCTGTATCTCTTTTCCCATTGGGGTACAAACGAAACTAACAGTAGTACAAACGGGTACAAACGATTCTAAATTCATCCCTGCAAACAAAATTTAAATTACTCCAAGTTGGGTGCTAGCGGTTTTTTGACCCCCCTGTAATGTTCAATTCTTTGAGGTACAAACGAAAATTAAAGTGGTACAAACAGGTACAAACGGGGTACAATCGAATCGCGTTTTGAAAATTATAATATTTTTAAGTCGGGTGCCAGGTTCACGTAGGTGAATTGTCTCGTACGCTAAATTCAATTTTAACGCAGAGTGCACTATTTTTCATACCTTTGAGGTCAATCACGAAATAAATTGTGGGTTTTTATTTATTTTTCAAATGTATGGTTGGGTTGTTACACATTCAGTACGTATAAGCAATGGTAGCCAATATGTTGTTAAGAAATGGTATTAATTTAATAAATTGTTGTTTAATTTATATTTATTTGTTTCAATTATTCTCACATATGTGCAAAAAATTTGAAATAATTATTCGAAAAGTATAATTCAAGTTAATAAATGTAGTTTTATTGAACAGTCTGAATATGGTTCTACCGTAGAAATCGAATGGCTTAGCTAACTTCAGCTGATGCGATGCTTCTAAATATTATAATTCAATCAGATCGTGTTTTGTAAAACAACAGGAAATTTTACATTGAGTCAGAAAAACTTTACCATGAAACTTTACAGTAAAAATTGCAAATAACAATATTTATCATGTGCACTGTAAAACTTACTTGCAGCCACTCAAAATATCGTGTGTTATAAGCAATAAGTAGTTAAATGGTAGTGCAGTAGAAAAATTATCGAAAAATTTTCTCCGTGTGGGATCCTAAAGAGGGTAAGCCGAAAGGTGAGGGATGATATGAAAAAGGATAAATTGCAGAGTGAAAGAGAGTAAAAGAGAGAGAGAGTGAGAGAGAGAGAGAGAGAGAGAGAGAGAGAGAGAGAGAGAGAATGTATAAACATTTTTAAACCGGAAGTGGCACTTGGTCCACATTTTGCAGTATAGCGCTTAAGCTTATCCACGGCTCAACCTGAACGCCGGAAGAGGCTGTGGTGAGAATTCCGTACGGAGAATTCTTTAGCCTAATTACTAATTTCGTCCGTCATGGTTAATTGAGCGCGAGGATAATGACCTCCTGGTGATTATCGTAATTATTCGACGATGTTGTTTGGGACTAATTGATCGTAAGTAGCAACGATACCGACGAGAGGAGATTTTAAACGTATCCGAGACTTTCGCAGAGGTTGCGCGTCCCTTCCTTCCTCAATCATGCGCCATCTACCTGCTACCCTTCGTTATTCACCCTCAATCGCCTCTTTTTATTTTTCTTTTAGGAGTATAATTATTCCCTTTACGGTTAATTGGCTTTGAGAAATCGCCTTTTAACTATTCCCGTAACGCTCACGCATATTGTTCACGACCAATTGGATGTAAGTAATGCTGCGACTCAGAAAATAAACGCCTTAGCAACTTAATGAGTTATGATAAGGAAGCTCATGAATTGCAAATTCGCAAATTCGCAAACTCGCAGATTCATGACTTACTCAGACATACTGGAGAAACGTTTACATTTTCAATATTTCATTATATATCGGACCTCTTGTATGCTCTTACAATTATATAGAGATTTTGGTCAGCCATTTTAAGAAAGAAACGAATAATGGAGATTCCAAAAAAATTCACAAAAACCTTGTGAGGACATTTACTCACATTAACCACGAGCGATCAAGCGATATCCAAGCTCGAAGAAGCACATGGGGTTTAACGAAATACAGACGGGAGGGTCTTAGTCTGGTGACATAAGCGGCTTCAAATGGAGAAATTGAAGCACCACTTTTTTTTTCTATGCCCCGCTGAACTCACTGTACCTGATGAACATTCAGTAACCTAGCGTGTTTCGGTAACAGTCCATGATATAAAAGCTCACGTATTCCGTGCGTTCTCGCAATATGCCCGGTATAGGAAAAAAAAAACAAAAAAAAAGTGAAAAACATGCAAGAATAGAACGAAAGGAAAAGCACGTATATTATAATCCGCGCGGGCGAAGGCTATTTTTTAAATTCGCATAGCCAGAGACTATCGCGGGAGACACTCCCATACAGCTATATATAGATGGTAGTGTCAGTAGCAATGGGAAATGGCAATTGTAGGAGACCTTAAGAGACAGTCCTTCACGTGGAGCATTCATTCATTCGCATATAGTTATAAAATAGAAATACAGTAACTGGGTCGTCCCAGCAGTTATCGCAACGAGTAGCCATTGCACGAGATAGAATTATACGAATTAAAAAAAGATAAAGAGCACAACGAAAATCTTGACTAATGGCGAGTTATAACTTATTTCGAGAGTGACAAGTACAAAGTTTCATCGTTTTTACCAGCAGCCGTGACACTCGCATTAATGAATAACATATTCGAGCTCCCGACTAACGTAAAATCTGTTCTCATAGGTACAAATGCCATCCCACACTGAAAGTATCTCATTAAACGTCTGGAGGGTTCGAGAGCCGCAGGGAATGGATTTCTGATCTATGTATTACATATCCTAGAGCTTCGTGTCCCCTGAAACGGTTCTCAGGCATCAAAGGAAGAGACCGAAAACTTTCTTGGAAAGTTCCCGAGCGGTTGTCTAGCCAGGATCACGCATACCTTCAATATTACGAAGTCCATGTCGCGCCACGCAGCAGGTCGGCGTTCCAAAGCGACCGACCGGGAAGGCAGAGTCAGGCAGTCAGGCAGGCGGACGGTCGTTGAAGAAGAGGAAGAAGAAACAGAGTGGCGTGGTAGTCAGATATTCGTACGTATATCTGTCTCTGCGTTAAAGGGAAGAAGAGAGCCACAACGCTTGGAGTATCCGAAAAGAAACACAAGAAACTCCCGGGCAATGAGAACAAACGAAAACAGTTTACCAACTGTGTTACTCGCGTTGCACTTGCACTCACTTGTACTAACCGCTTTCTACGGCACCACGAAGACGAGGATAAGGACCCGACCTATTATTCGCACGAGCATATTTCCTCGCTGTGCTGCGTCTTTTTCAACGCGCAATCTGTACTGCGTGTACCAATCACGTAAATATAACTTTAAGTACAGCAAGTGAGAAAGAGAGACAAGGTTAAGAACCGATCCTCGGAACAACCAGAGGAAATTCCAGAACGTGAAACGGCCCGACCGAACTACCGGAGTAACTCGCGGCCAACTGGCGCAGCGGCTCGGCGTCGACTGAGTCGAACAGAGTCGCGACGCCAGAGTCGAGCGTCTCTCGAGCGCCGAGGAGCATGCGAGCTGCTGCTGCTGCTGCTGATGATGATGATGGCGATGGTGGTGGTAGTGGTGGTGGTGGTGGTGTTGCCGGTCGTTCAGGACGGTGCGGGGCTTAAGGGGTCAGAGAGAAGAAAGGACAAGGAAAGCGAATGCGAGGAGAAGAGACACACTGGGCACACTGGGCACACTGAGCACATTGACTGGCTTCGAAGGGGCGGAACGCCAAGGGAAAGAGAAAGACGCCGGCGAAGAGAGGAAAGAATAAAGAAAGAGAGAAAGAAGAATCTCACAATCAGAGGAACGTCAGGGCTCAGAGACTCTTGCTTGCACGATCCATGAACGACTTCTCGATTTTTCTGTTGTGTAGTGTGTACCAAGTATATATATATATATATGTATATATATATATATATATATATATATATATATATATATACACATACATACATGTATATACACGTACATAAGCACCTCCTGTAGGAGCTTCTTGTATTCACCCTCATTCTTCTCCTCATCCTCCTTCTCATCCACCTCTCATCCATGACAATGTACCAACCGCTCGGGCAAGATCTCCTAGCAGAAACCGCAGACTCTCACCAATTGCTTTCCCGTTTTCCCTTACGCTAATGCTTCTGCGATTACATGAGTTTCCCGGTTAGATGGCTGCTTAATCTTGCGTCTAGCCATCTACCTATGCATCTTCTAGATGGTTACGTCCTATCGTGAACGCTGTCGTATCGATATCAACAGATAATGGGCATTACGTTGCCTCGTATCAGAATCTTTATATTCTTATATCAAGATTCAAAAAATGATTTCCAAACCCCTATTATCCTTTTCTTGAGGATACTACGTCGTATGGTACCTATTATCTGCGATTCCTTCGAAGCGATCACTCTCTAACTGTCCTGCGATTTCGCGTTCTGATTGTTTCCTGTATCACGGTAGGCATGAAGATTGTACAGAGATGCGTGGTAAGATTCGCCAACGTGAACGCCTCTTGTATTATTACACCACTGAGACTCTATATTCCCACTCCCAATGAACTCTTCTCCTTCGTATCATTTTCCCTATCATTGCTTCCGCGTCTCCCATTCTAATGATTCCCCGTGGTGCTTATCCGTTAGCGAAAACCAATAGCTTCGATCCATTTCCTGTTCCCCGTTATTGTTCATTTAAATCTCGTTCACTCATTCCCTCGTTCCACGTGGAAGACGGAAGACAAGGACTGAGAGATCTAAATTCCACATGGTGAAACACTGTATCGTATGTCACGGACATTTTACTCATAAAAACCGCATCCTGTAAACTCCCTTTATATTTGTGCCCTCTTCCAATCGCACCCTAAAACTCGTAAAACGCCTAGAACCAGTGCGTCTTCGTTCTTGCATATATTCATGTAGCCACCGTAGCTACGGTTAATATGGGCACAAATTATCTTTACACCTCACAAAACATTCTGGCCCATTTTATAAAGAAGTCTGGGCCCTTCGTAAACAAAATAGGGACGATAGCTGCTGGATGAGACGCATCCTGTAACTTAACGGCAACGAGGAAGAAAAAATGTTAGATATATCTGTAAGCACCTCTAATACCATCCAGTTTGAAAAGTATCATTGAGGCAAATCTTATAACTTTTGCTCATGTAGTGCACAGCCTGTTTACATGAAACTATCGAGGATGCGCAAATATATCGTATTTGGTATACACGCGAGGGTGTATATCTATAGCGACATGTGCGTTGTTTGTAGCTACGAATCTCTAAAAAATTGTCCAATGCGGTCAAACAAGTCAAAAGAACTTTTTCGCTGAATTCCGAGAGTATGATCTTTCGGGAAGAGCACCTCGGGGAAGTATGGAAAAGTACGGAGAAATAGTACGTCGCCTGATGCAAGGAAGCCTGGGGCTCTAACGTTGTCGCACTTGGATTACATATATAAAACCGCTCAAGAATGGAACGGTAGCAATAGCGAGTGCCAAGCCGAGAGCAAGTGCACGGGTCGAAATTTCATAATCGAAATCTTAACAAGAAAAGTTGACTAAAAAAGCAACGGAGAAGTTTAAAAGTTCTGAGCGTCTCGCTCGTAATAGCGCCTTTCTGCAATGGAGCCACCCCTTTCTGAACTCCCAACGTCTATACGCGCCACATCACCCTCAAAGCTCACTTATAATTACCAAAGTTAATTTACGAAACAAGATTTAATTGATGGGTTCTTCAAGGTTCCTTAAAGTTCACACTGCGCGACGGGATCCTTCCAAATTTGCCAATGGCCACGGATACGATAGCGTATAATAAGGATAGTTTCATTACTTGTCCCCTTTTTATGCTGATATCCTTTTATTACACGTACAAAAGGTACTTGTTACGATTACAAATGAAGCAACACAATTTACACCGCTGCATAAATTATGCTACGTGGGAAAAATGCAATTTACAATACAATCGATCGATTAATTATACATGAAAATACATGCTAATATATCAAGTAGACACTGTTGAATTACTTGTAAAGAATAAGAATGAAAAATGGAGGAATTTTTAACTTTCTGTTTAATTTAAAATTTAGGGCTTGGTTAGGTAAGTATTACATACATCCAAGCTTAATTGCTAGTAGTGTAAATTTACTTTATTTGATGAAGTTTTTTTTAGATAAGACACTTTAGTATGTTATTGGGCCCAATGTGTGGAAATGAAATAATCAAATGCATTATCAGTAAATTTAACACGTCGTAATGTGCAATTCTGATACGATTCATCCGTGTTACTCAAATAAAACGTTAAATTTTGATTATATTTTTTAAGAAATTCGGCAAAACTTACTATTTTTGTATATACAAATATTTACGATTATAATTTTTAGCCGCAGCAAGATTAGCAACTTGAGTGGGTAACGTGTCACGTTTCTCACTTCGAACATTCTGACGATCACAGATTCGAATCTCGCTGCTGCAACGTAAATAATGTGACGAGCAGCTGTGCATTCACACGCACATACCTATGATTTTTAAATTTTGTTTTAATTACAATGTTATGATAATCGCATGTTTAATGCTTTTTAATTAAGGTAATAATTATATTCATTAATGTAATAACAATTATCGTATGTCAATGTCTTCTAACATAGAGAGGTAAATTTCACTATTATATTTGTGTAAATTTAATCATGCCATATAATATAATACCTAATACTAGAATCAACGAATAGTATTGTAGCAGTAATCGGTACTCCACAGAAGTGTCCTTATATGTATATTGTATATATGTATATTTACCAGACGTCATAGTAATGGCCATCGCAACTGGTGTTGCAGCGATAAATTATTTTGTTCTATGCAGTACTTGCTTTATATACAATACAAATATGTTTCATAATGCGTGGCATAAATCAACTCTTTCAACCACACTTTAAACCACCCAGGACTTCAGCTTGAATTTTGAAAGTTAAGCTGCACTGAGAATAAAACGCGATTTGATCATTACGGAATACCACAGTTGAAATTTTATAGTTTTGAGAAACATAATTATAGTAAATGCAATAATAGTAATTCACCGAAAAGTAATCAATTTTTTCAGATATTTACATATCGATCGTGAAATTGAAATACAGTGTATTCACTATCTAATCCGCCCAAATCTATGTTTTATTTTTATACGAAAAGTGTTGTACATGTACAATAGAATGGCAATTTTGGGCGATGTGTATTACAGACGTGTAGCAGGGACGTTCCGATTTATATTTTTGCCTCATTTTCAAGGTTATACACATATTCAAAATCCTTAATCAAAGCATAATAGATGGAAAGAAAAATATTAGTTCAAGATAAGTCTTTAAATTTGAAAGTTAAACAGTCAATAAAAGAAATTTCAAGATTTGAGGTTCAAAGATTAACTAGTTAAAATTTTCCGAGCTCGAAGGAGTGTTTTTAATGGGTACCCATGCGCGGTCCCTAATAATCTCTTTTTAAAAGATTTATATTAAACTCTGTGATGCATAAAATATGCAAACTTTGGAATGTGTATATAATAGTCCAATGTTCGATTTCTTTTCCCACAAATCAAATAGCCGACGACGGTGACAGTGTATCTGGCGATATATAACGTTAATTTAAATATTAGATCGGACTCATTCTTGCATCTTTCGATAATACTTTCTTCTGAAAAACTTCAATGACTCCACTTTTTAAAACCGTGATATTTAATCTCTGAAATTAGCTGAGTCCATTGCATATACAATTTTATGTATCGGATCTCAAGACGATTAGCATGAAAAATCTGCAATTGAAACGCGGACGGGACCTTTTTCCATATACCTTTGTAATACTTTGTTCTCTTAAATGACAATCATTAGAAAGTTCGTACCCGTCCCTATGTTTTTTTTTCTTTATCACGACGCTACGTGATGAAATTGTAGTACGATAAAAGCTTAGTAATTTCTAAAGTCTATCGTGTTCGCTCGGAGAACCACCTGAATTAATACTCAATGTAAGTAATCGACAATACCTCCTAATACTTACGGTTGCCGCAATCCATCCCTACGCAATGGAATAGTGAAGGCTATAATGTCGAGTGAAACGGCAGGACTGGTCGGACTTGGTTACTAGCCTGTGGCACACGGATTTCATTAAGGATGAGCTGGCATCGGGCTGGTTGTTTCTGTGGATGAATATTCAACCTGGGAAAAAGTCGCCGTCCTTTTGCGCACCGCGAGGGTGCAAACAACAAAGGGTCCCTCTCGTGGTTCGAGAAGCTCATTGTCCAGGAAATGTAGGCGTATGCAATTCCTTACATACAGTCATATACCTACCAAGTCCAGAATATTAGGGAAAGTTCTGCTGTAATGGGTTGTGTTTTTTAATTAGCGACCTGTGATCTACGGAGGACTCTTGCTTTGGTTACTCCGCCCTTTTTCCACAATAGGGCGAAGCGCCAGAGAAAACTGAAGAAAATGTAACTGTAACTGGACTACTAAGAAAAAAATACAAGAGATCATAAGAGAGAAAAAATATTTAAAAAATCTCTGCCTGAGCTGCAAATGCATTCGACAATATACACCCTCTGTTTTCTTCTTTTTTCAAACATATATCCACGACCGAGGAATCTGAGCTCGAATCCCAAGTGATCCCTCTCCCCAGCATCAAGATCTAGATCCTCTTGTTGGGCGAAGAACTTTTGAGATTCTAAGGTTTCCTATCCTTTTAACTCCTGACTGTCCGCCTGTCTGGAGGCGGGCACAGAAGGAGAATTATGTGTTTACAATTTTTACTTCATACCGTGTCTTGCTTTAAGATTCTACCATTAGCACTACTTTCACACAGTACTGATGCACCTTGTGAAATTAGTGTGTACGTATCTTTAGCTACCGGCCGTCTTGGGCCTTTCTGGCACTCTCGAGCACCATCATAGAGAAGGGCTCTGGGTCCAGGGCAAACAAGCAGACAAACAGGGCGGCTATCTGCCGCTCCATCTTTTATTTAGTCATTACGCGCACGAGGCAATTCTTTCCTAGCTTTAAAACGGTCTGCCAGCACACACGGCGTCCACTGGTCAGTCGCTTCTTGAGGGTATCCAAGACTGAAGCCTTAACGTTACCCTTTCCTTAGCTAAAACATCCCTTGGTTAGTTTACCCAGTAAACCTTAGCTAACGCAACCTTAATCGCGCGACGCTGGACCGACAGTCTACTCTCCTTTTCCACTCCGTTTTGCAGTGTATTTCCCTTCTCAGCTTCTCAATCTCAGAATCTCTCAGTCTCCTAGTATCCCAGTCAGCCAGCCTCCGCCTTGCTGGACTCTATATACTATCTCTTCGAGTCCAGCGACCTCATTCAATCAGTTTCCTCGTGTCGACATACTCCCCTCGCCGCACCCTCTTTAGCAGCCCTTAACTCCCATGAGAGACTAAGAAACGACTATTAGGAATTCAATCCAGTCTTATACCAACTGTCATTTCTAATCGATGGAAATTGTGCCATCAGGTCAAATTCTCGAACTCTCTTTCGTTATAGGCAGTTTTCTTCCTCGAATGTTCATCCTTCTCATGCATCATGGATTATGCTTATGGGTTATGTTATGTTCGTGTAAAACAATTCGTTTTATCGCGTAAACAGAATTCTGGTAGTGCTCAAGATAAAATAGGGGCTATATTATATACATATATATATATTTCTTGGTAAATCTACGCAACTCTTGAATACGCTCCCGTATTTTGATGAATGATTTCACGTAAACAGATAAATATATTTAGAGGAAGGAGAGAGGAAAAAACGAGGAAAAGTCACTGCTGTCTGTTTATGACATTCTGGGATATAGATATGGGAGAGGAAAGAGGTAATTCTGTCTCTCCCTCTTTCTCTCTCTCTCTCTCTCTCTCTCTCTCTCTCTCTCACTTTTACGAAAATCCGGCTAACGATGGTATGCACGAGTAGAAGCAGGAGGACGCCGCCCATTTATATTTTTTTGGGAAGTGCCTTTTTCCGGCATTTAGGTCCTAGTGCGAGAATTGGCATTGTTTTATAGGATCCGGTAACAACGGGCGAATGGATGGATAAAACAAAAGTGGGCTGTCACGTGATAGGGCGTGCTCGGATTTGTTGAAAAAAAAAATTAAAAAGGGAAAAAAATAAAAATACTATCTGAATATTTTGAATGGAAGCAACTTCATTATCCGTGAAAAAGTGAACAAAAGACTAAAATTGTTGCTTTTTCACAGTTTTGCACGTGGTACATGAATGCCTCTATAGCACCTGTTCACACTGTGCACTAGATGGAATAAAGTGCCTATATCGGATCAACTCCTAATTCGGATTAAAAAATTTCAAATGCCTCTTAAGCCGACGGCATTATCTGTAGATGTATTTTTTTCCATCATCGTCTTTAATCATCCTTATAGCAGTTTATGCTTGTTTTGACATAACTATGTGTATATTAAAATAAAACTTGGTACTTTGAAGAAATGCAAATTATGGTCGCTCCGAAATGTGCTTCTCTGGCCTGAGCAATGGTCTTGTACTAGCAAACTCATCCATGAGTGGTTGCCTACTCTTTGAATTTTTCTGCTTTATTGTGATTTGTATGAGGGAGGGACGAAGGGAGGGAGAAAGGAAGCTCTGTTTAGCTACTAGTTATGTCAAACTATCTAGGTCATAGACAGTTTTCCAAGTCAATTCTTTACTACCCACGTAGACATGTACTATTGACACAGAGAATTGTTTAAATTGTTTTGATAACTAACACTGTTTGTATATATGAATACGATCGCTTTTCTATAGTATTGTACCTTTGCCAATATAATGTTTATATCGTTACCAAGCCTTAACCCATGTTTGAGAGACTAAATGTTACAAATATAATTTTTTCGGAGTATTTGGAGAAATATTTGTTAAGATTTATAAAAGAATGTTGATTTTTCAATAATTATACCAAATTTCAAATTAAAATGTGTTATATTATATAAAAAAAGAGTATGCCAGATTGTTTACCTCTACCATTGAACCATGTGTTTATTCAGTACAAGCTTAATTGTTATGCTTGAATATCGCCAGAACATTTACCAGTGTGGTACGCACGTTTGACGGGGTCAAATTCTTTTTACGGTCTATTATATTCACAGGAAATAAACACATAATTTCTGTCCTGAACATTGACGAGGCCCAATCAATAAAATAAGGAACTGTCTGAACTCAACTCAGGTTATTAGCTCTTAGGGTACTGGCGAATGCTTAATTCGAGCCCCGATAAGCTTAAGTAGTTGGAAATGAACAGATTATGATCTAGTTTAGCAGTTCGGCGTATTGGTGCGCGCTCCATCGGATATTAATTGGGTTTTCATTATTGGGGATGCCTAGTTTCAGCCCAGTCACGACCTTTTCGTTATCAAGAAAGTGATTAGAAAATTTCGACTAGAGAAAACATCCACAGGCACATCTAATGAGGTCCTACCAAGGAAGTGTCACTATTAATCCTTGAGATTTATGTTAGTATACCTTGTACTAGCGAGAGCCTAGTTCGGGCGCCGATAGACTTCCATGGTAGAGAAAGAACCAACCGCGATGTAATTTAGTTCTAGATAAGTTTTCATTATTAAGGATGCCTAGTCTCAGCCCGATTGGTGCCGTTTCGTTATTGGGGAAACGACAAGGAAAGTTCTATTAGAGTGATTATTATATTAATAGAGCCATAGTCGAAATCGAAAAAAGTGATCAAATGTATGCACCCTACTCTAAAGTAAGATCGTCCATGGCGAATCCTGTAACTCTTCGCTAATAACCAAAATAACAATAAAATATTGATATTTAGGATATTATAAATATTAACAAGCAGGTAATCGCAAAAAATCAACAAAAAGCCGCGATAGTAAAACAAAATATATTTATTTTATATCATGTTTTAAATACTGTGAAAACATATGTAACATAAAAACATAATCATCGCGTGCTATATTACGTAACAGATAACAATAGTGCTTGATCCTTAATAGAAATTTAATCGAGGGACTCTAAAGGGACTATTTATTTCGCTTGAATCCAATCGAGGCACTTTAAAGGCAATTTCTAGCTACCATTAAGGGTTGTGAAAATTCTCTTTTTTACAGCCTCAATTCCAAAATATATATAGATATAATTTGTATGACCGAATTATTGATTTAAAAATTATTTTTCTTACATACTTAATTTTATAAAGTGGATATATACAACTTATAACAGTCAAATAAACCGTAATAACAAATGATTCATCGATATTACGTCTAAAATGAATTTTTCCCAAAATACGCCAATGGAGAATTAAATAGGTTAATGCTATCAACATTAAAGAAAAGCACTATTAAATCGGTCAAATGAATTGTTGTAGTGACTGTTATACATAGACTGTTTATTGTTTATAAAAAAAAGCATATTCATCGCTTGTTTTTCCATCAACATCAGATGTAGTTTTAATTTCATTTTCATCTGATGCTTTAATCCTTTCATCGTGGAAGGGTTTGACCCCCCCCCCCCCAAAATAATATTTCAGAACCAATGGTATCTTCAGCTTTACGTTACTGATTTCGATTCGGATCTCGGATTTTGAAAATTGAAATTGGCAGATCTAAATTTCGAAAAATAGTACGGATTGCACAAAAATCAGTTTACAGAGGATTTTGGGATCTCTGATTTTGTCTGACCTCGTTTCTTGTTTTTTTTTACTGCGCTACTATGAGTGTCAGTGCAACGGTACCAATTTGAATTAACTGCTGGTCAGAAACATATACATTAAAAAAATGCATGAAAATCTACTGACTTTTGACGTTGATGATTTTTCCGACCCTTATTTTAAATTTCATGTTTTCAATTTAAAATTCTCAAAGAGGCCAAATCTCATCCAAGTCGAAAGCAGTTCAGAATACAAAAGGGGGTGGCTCAAATACGAGGCACCTGTCCTGAAAGGGTTAACCAAATTTTGACTGTACGCCATGAGCTCAGCTAGAAGTTCTCATAATATTTCAAGTAAATCATTCATATCAATTTTTGCAATGTTGTTTTTGATTGCTCACTGACGAAATTGTTCGCTTCTATATAAGTTTGGACAATTAATTTTTGTTTATTTCCACTACTTTAAAACTAAACATGCCTTTTTTTATTAAACTGACCTACGACATTTATACGACGTGTGCCCAAGTGACCACGAAGGTTCCTTCGATCGAATCGAGGAAACTTCAGGACAATGCCTATTTTTCTTTATTATTCATAAACCAATTATACCTATAATATGTATACTAATAGCTCACGAAGATTATTCCCTGTATCAGTTAGAATTTCAAATAAGTTTTTATATTTTTCCTCTCTTCAAAGTTTTCAAAAATCACATGGACGAACACGGACCTCCAGAAAAGTGATAAGTTAGATATATTAGGGCTCCTCAATTCTGGCATTTACATATATGCGTCTCCATTTCTCCCCCGGGCATCGAGTGAATAACGAGCACCATTTCAAATTCTGAATATCAAATTCTCACTATAAGAATAAATATTATAACAAGCCGATGAGCACAGAGTATGTCACTCGATTATTATTGTTATCGCAAGCACGTGAATATATTGTGAAAAAAAAAAAATTGTCAAGCATTCGATGCAAATTGAAGCTTCATTGATCTTGCAATGTAGAACTTTCTCTCGTTTAATTTAATTTAATACTTCTGTCCAGTATTATGAAATCGATGTAACGGCGATACGATTAAGCTAGCAAGAGAAATTCGTATATATATATTTACATTCGCGGTCCTTATTTGAATTTATCTGTGAAATGTCAAATCAAAGATACGTATGAATGCCTGAATTAGATGTGAACAGTGTACACTGAGGCTTGTTTTTTTCAACGCGGTTTAATGCATAAACTCCCGTTCATCTTCGAAGTACAAGTTCCTGATTGGCTAACAGCCCAGTAAAATCGAGTTTTTGCATTGAACCACGTTGAACAAAACGGGAGTAAGAGATTTACGATACGGCTCAAAGTATATCATAATACTATATATGTATATTGTTAATAAGGCAACTATTTTAATTGTTGAAGAACGTATACCTTTGTAATAAAATACATCTTATGGTTCCAATGAGTATGCACGCGCAGTGTTAACCCTTTCATCGCAGGTGTCATTCTACATCGAATCAAGATTATTTTATTTAAATTTAATTTGTCACACATCCTTCAGGATGTAAATTTACATAGTGTACCAAGAAGTATTTTCACTATTCTCAAGATCATCACATAGCTTTTAATAAAGATAAAGTATTTAATTAGTCCAGGTGGAGAATATAAGTATTTTGTGACCTTGTGTTTTGAGCTTAGCAACCATAGCATCCAGCACTAAAAGCTTGCCTGAACATTTTATCAGATTTTCGTCAATCTTTGGTAAACCAGCGTCGTCCAAAGGGCAATGAATTAAGTACGGGTGATTAACAACTTTTTTGTACAATACCACTATAAAAGAAAAGTGTCAAAAATATTGGTAAAGCATTACTATAACCGAGGAAAGATTACTATTAAGTGAAAACGTACTTCTGTTTCCAAAATTAATGTTCTTAAAAAATTCAGAGTTGCGATTTGTAACGTCCGTGTATTTCTTCCACATAGACGAATTACTTTTCTGAACATTATTACATGACTTCCAGCCAAACTGGTTCACATCATTCATATTACTATTGTTATCGCTATATTCTGAGGATATGCTAGTCGATGAGGATTCACCATGCATATTAAACTTCTGCGTGACGCACTTCCTCTTCGGCCTTCTTCCGTTGACTTCTGGTATAATAAGACCTTGCTTTTCTATTTTACTCAAAGTCTGTAGGTCGCTGTTCAAGATGGCTGTATACAAATCGTGCTGCAATTCAGTGATTGGAGTATAGACGATAACCTCTTTCTTTGGCGGAACTTCCAAACACACGTCACTTTTAAGTCGACGCAACATGAATGGTTTTAGGATCTCGCGTAAGCTGGCCATTACACGTTTCTCCTACTCTTGTTTCAGAACTGTTTCGGCGCCTTTCTCATCCTGAAGTTCTTTTGCATCAAACCATGACTCGAACACTGCCAAGTCGTTGAAATTCTCCGATAGAAGATAATCTAGGAGAGACCATAACTCAGAAAGATTATTTTGCAATGGTGTACCGGTTAATAAAAGTCTATTCATAGACTGTAATGATTTCAGTATCCTATGCGAAATTAAATACGTGTAAGTTGTCAGATAATAATGTCAAGCGTTTCTGGATTCAATCTCCTATAATTAAATATAATTAAAAAATTGAGCTCACTTGATTAGCTGACATTTATAATTTTTTATTCGTTGACCTTCGTCTACTACTATGTATCTCCACTTCTGACTATGCAGAAATCAGATTTCCATTATTGGTACTTCATATGTTGTTAGGACAATTGGCTGTGTGGAATGAGTTGTCAACACGCATTTTTTGCCGAATTTTTTTCTGCGCGGCAAGTCGCTCCGTTGACTCGTCGTGAAATAGGACGACTGATAGTTTTGGAGCGAACTTTTCAAATTCCATCAACCAGTTGGGTTAGTCGAAAGCGGAGCAACTATTAAGTAGGGACCGTTTTGACGTTTCTTAATTAGATGACAAAACAATGTAATAACTTGTACTGTTTTTCCAAGACCCATCTCATCTGCTAAAATTCCATTGACTGCATTTTCATAAAGTACTTTGAGCCATTGCAAACCCTCTATCTGATAATCACGCAGGACACCATTGAAATACTTCGATACAGCAAAACTGGCCACATCTGGAGTTTCAGATTGTGACTTTACATTATGCATTTCATTTTCAGAGATTGACATTAATTTTTCTGTAATGTCATTGGTATTCAGATTCTTTTTACTTTTATCAGTAGCTTTTTTCTTTTTTATCTATAATGAAACACACTCTTTATCAGATATACAATATTTAAGATCACATTTTTAAACAATATGAATATAAACAAAGATAAAGATGTAAGCATGAATATCACTTACATCGTTAATTATATGTTTCTCTATATCATATTTCTGAGAATTCTTTTTCACTGTTTTAGATTTTTTTTGTGGTTCAGTATTCTCATCAGGTACCGTTGGTAGATGTTTCTTTCCTTTTTCGGAGGTCACAAATGGCTGAGACTCATCAAATTTCTTAATTAAATAATTTGAATAAAACTGACTACGATCTAATAAATGCATTAAGCATTTGTATCGTTGCTCGCTTAGTCGATCTTCATATTCCTTCTCAGCAATGAGCTTATGTTCAAGTTCAAGCTCGTCAACAACTTTTTGTCTTTTCTTCATTTGTTTCTGTTCTTCGATCGGTATACTCTTGAAATTAACATTGCTCGAAACTGTGCTTATAGATTCATCCTTGACTGAACCTTCTATTAATTTCAAAATTACGTGTCATATATTATTTTAACGGAAAATATTAAACTTTTTAAACAAAATAAAGTTGTACAACATTGACCATAACAATATAAAATAAGTGTACAAGGAACATCATAAATAGAGATTATACCATTAAAAAGTCAATCAAAATATTACTCAGTCATTTTATTCCTTCTCGAAAACTTCGTTTGACCTTTAGGAAACTGCTTCTCATTTAAATAAAGTGAATTCCATCATACCTTCAAATGAACCGGCAATACTTCCAAAACCCGAGTCTTCTACAATGTCTAGAGCCTCAGGACTATCGATAGTATTGCTAGACTCTTTCGATAAAAGAACTTTTTGCTGATGCATTGTAATAAATAAATGCAGCAAATCGTAATTCTCACCAAAAACAAGTCGCACCACGCTGCCACAGGCAATCCTGAATAACCGGCAGTTGCCGACAGTTAGTTTTCTGATTCCCGCCAAATTCAGTTCGAATAACATTTGAACATGGCAAATTCCGTAATCTTAGAATCCCTCTAGTGGGACTCTATGTAATCTTTGCTGATGGCGTCTACGTAGCTTTGTCGGATGATTTCTACAACTGGAATATCAACCTCCTTATTGGCCAAATCTTTCCTAACAAACGATTTTGACCAATGAGAAGTCCAGTTTCCCGAATTCTTCTGATAGTGCAAGTAGTCACAGCATATGCACCAATGACGTATATGAATTAAATGGTATTGACCAGTGACGCTGAGCTGCCTCGTTGTAAGTGTTGCTTTGGGAACAACCGGGTTGTAGCGGAGAGCCTCTGCTCGCCAAGCGACACGTTCGTGATCGTGGTCAGCTCGGCTACGACGGGATCCGCATTATCGACGGAGGCGATGATCACAAAATTCTACTTCTGAACTCGCCGTTGCGGTTCAGCGCAATGTTTTTGGAATCGTCTAAAACTATAGCGTTGTGCATCTCCTTACTCATCTCTGCTATGAATACGGAACTAGGCTTCCTCAATTATTCTCTGGGATTGGCACATCTCCTCATTGGAGGAGTCAGCCATAAGGAAAGGAAGGAAGGAATTATTCTCTGGGGGCGGCCGTAGCCCAGTGGATAGGGTAGCGGATTCACGACCGAAAGGTTGGAGGTTCGCGCCCAACTTCCAGCGGCATTCCTCAATGGGTTTTCATATGAAAACTTAAGTGTGTATTTATACGGATTTCGCCCAACACTGTTCGGATTCGGTGTATAAACTTTGTAGGTCCCCTCACGCTGAGTTGCATAAGGCCCGTCTCGCAAGGTACATCGCTATCTATTGTCGAACTTCCAACCTTGATTATCAGGACCACTTACTGGCACATGTCCCCCATTGGGGATACAGCCATAAGGAAAGGAAGGAAGGAATTATTCTCTTTTCATACGCTATCTTCAGATCTCTTCGGATCTTAACTATTCATAGACCGTGGTAATCAGTGATAATGTGTCATGTTGTGTCAAACATAGTTTTGTGCTTGCGTGAAAAAGCGTAGAGTTAATTATTTTTCCATGAGCTGATTGTATTCTAGGTTTTCTTTATTTAAGATACACGTGAGAAATAATAAAGAATGAAAATGGCGAAGGACGAAAGCGGCGATCTTTTACCAGACAAAGACGCAACAAAAAGCTTTTACGCCAAGTATGAGCCCAAAGAAATTATGGGAAGGTTCGTAGGTGTTGACTTTCTTCTTTGACCCATCGTTTTCTTATTGTATATTCTCGAGTTTCTCTCATACATTGATGATAATTATCTCTTCCAAAAGGAAAATTGTGGTATTCAAAACAAATATTTCGAAATAACTTTATCTGTACGGAAATTCTAATTGTTCAGCTATCTAACCTGCAAATTATATAATTCAGAAAGCCATGTGTGTAACTTTTTTTCCCATAGATGTTTCCTAGAAAAGTATAAATTATTATGCTTTCACATATTACTGAATTAACAAAGTTTAATCAATACATGTCATCGTTTATTTTTATTAGTTTTGCATAACCAATGTGTTTGTGCACATACCTATATCTGGCATTAATTTGTATTTGGCTGACATTCAAGTCAAAAAACTTACTTCAATTATGTTTAATTGAATACGAAAATTATAATTTTAACTATATTTTTATAATTCTGAGAAAAACATGAATAATTCAAAATTCTTATATTGATTAATACAAAGATTTATTTTTAAACAAAAATATTGTCACAACCTTAAATTTATCTGCACAGAGGAATCTCTTCGACCGTAAGAATATAGCATATCTTCTTCAGTTACTATTCATTACCATATAACCTGGATTATGTCAGATATTTAAACAGTTTCTAACAATCTGACCAAATTTAAATATTATTTTAGAGCAACTTTTAATTCTAAACTAGCGCGCCACACGCGGCCTTCCGGCCGCAGTGGCTTGCCGCCTTGCATCGCTTCGCATTTTGCGTGTAAGGCACGACCGCTGACGTTCGCGCTCGCCCAAATTTCTCTACAATTGTACTTAATTATTGGACAATCGTTTATATTTCATAGTTATATGATGTATTGAATATATACAAATACAAAGATTCAATTTAAACCGATAAATTCTTTAACTTCAATAAAAATGAATGTTGTAAAAACTTGATTTTGGGCTGCTAACTTGAGTAGAAAGCATTTTCATGATTTGATGTCAACAGGAAAAAGTTGTATTTTTGAAAGATCTGCAACTTTTCCATTTAACGTTTTTTTGTAGAACGCTTAGAATTCGAGTTACAGACAAAAAACCGTTTTTAGCGATTTTTGGAGGTGACCGCGCATTCTGCGTATATGTACAGGATCAAGTTCAAAATAGAACCATAAGGTTCTAGTGATGAGAGGAGACCCCACACAAATTTTTAGCCCGATTGACTGAAGTCTCTCAGAGATAATCGTGTAACATGAAAATTTTTATTAAATAATACACGAAAAAATCGTAAAATCGATCAAATTGTGCTCCCATTTTAAAACAACGTAGAGGATCGGGATAAAAAAAATAGTTTTTTAGTTTGTACGCGAGGAGACCTCCCCCAAAATTTCAGCCCGATCGGCCGAAAATTGCGTGAGATATTGCATCTCACACATTTTTCGCGATAGAAACTATAAGGCACTTGCGTACCGCGGTCGTGCCTAAAAATAGAAGAAAAGAGATAGAAAATAAGTGTCACGTGCGTGAATGCCGAGCCTGCGGTAGACGTATGGTATCTGCGGCAGGCAGCTAGACATATAGAGAATGCGCGCATAAATCTATACGTAGAGAGAGCGAGATAGCGATAAAGAGAAAGAGAGAAGTAGATAAACGAAGAGAAGGAATACCGGAAAAGAATCTGAAACCTGATGACGCACCAGTAATGCCACTGGCAATAATAAATAACTCTAATATCAGCCGTAGGTTTAGCACTCATCCTCCAGCAACAATAGTCAATGGCCACTGTCTGCATGGCGGGGACATTGAAATTACTTTCAATGCCCCGCACATAATGCAGGAATAAAACGCACAAAAGCAAACGCACCGCAGTCCTGTTTTGATGCGGCCATGCAGCAGCCGCCGACTGTGTCCTCCGCGCCGCGCCGTCTATGTACGTACATAAATCTATCTACTATAGTTCTATATAGTATACAGAACCGGCTATGCCGTGTACCGTTTCAATGGGCCAGACGAGTATGAATTAACGAGGTGTTTGTTCGCTATCGCCACTTTTTTCCTGAATTAAAATCATCAGGCTTTAATAATTACACCGGTCGAATGTATTAAACGAGCCAGGCTGTTGAGAGACACTTTCGATGCATATAACTGTATATATTGCCATACATCGATAGGTTACGCTAAATATAAATGCATTTATAAATATTTGCAATATAAACCATATTTATCACGGGAATATTTTTAATTTCTATACCAACAATCTCACAGTCCCTCGCGTCTTTCAACTTCACAATCCGTTTCTACGTAATAGTATAATAAATCTTAAGAACGCGGTACAATGAAAAATATTTAAAGAACCGATCGAAGTGCTGGACATTCGGTCATTCGGGCTCTTATTAAAAAGAACTCCATAACTAAGAATAAGACTGCTTTGTAATGCAAATTCTTCTTGAAGATGACTGGACTGCCTTGAACTATAGCAACTCTATCACTAGCCATATAGACATTCTCTTGACCTCTGTACGTCCGATGAAATTCAGACGTCGCGACGCTTTGAGACAACTAAAGAATTCCTCTATACAGGATTTGCTTCGGTCACGCAGATGGTGTGAGGGAACGCCAGCGCTTTATTTTGCTCCGCATACAGCTCCAAAGTGCCATGTGAGACATACAATATATACATGTAAGTTCATATGTGCATATGGCATACGAGCCTTTGTTCATTCGTTGAAGTTAAACCTACTCCACAACAGCAACCCCCTCCGCTGCTCCTCCTCCTCCTCCTCCTAGAGTCTACGCTTATGGCTAGATTGCATTTACTTCTTGCGCCTGAATATGGGTGGCCAGGGAGTTGGTGCTTCTAATGCACACATCCTGGAACACGATATCTACTTCCCCATGAGACACATGAGGCTGCCGTCGTCCCAGTCTTCGGTTACAAAGTAGATCCCAGAGACGGGAATAATACCGCGGGATACGTGTTTCATTCCTAATTCTTCTTATGGCATCAGTTCAATGGTTCGTCATTGGATGTAGACTCGAGTTGAGTCGCGAAAAATTGTAATATACAAATATTTACCGGCCGTAACCTGCCATTAAATTCTGAATTCTTTTGTGGGATTATTCCCTACATAGGACATTCCAATAGCAAAGGTTACTATGCAATGCTCGTGCAACGGTTCTGATTTACCAATAATCCGCGATATATTTAATTAGAAATCACGAAAACTTCACATCCATTTAAGTAATTTTGAACCCATTCAGTCAGTTCAAAGATTCTTCAGACATCATCGATAATACTCAAATAGAAATAAAGTACTGATGGAGGGGGAGAAAGGGTGGCCTGAGGTAGGAATACGCATTTGTTATTCTGTCATGGATGTCTATACGTATATACCCAGTCTGCATAGATCAAAGAGCAAAAGTGCCGCTTTGATAGACCGATTACTAAGCAGGAGTGACGTGCCATGAACTACTTTATTGCAAGCGTTAAACTAAGCAGATACATAGGCAAGATCGTGCTCGCGAATTTACATAAGTCGATTTTCGTAAGGGGTTTCTTGTTAGCGGGTTAATCGTGACCTTTCGCACTTGGGTCTCGTGGGTTACCGACGAGTGACCGCTTTAGTACATTCTAACCGTGCTTCAATGGCCCCGATAGCATGTGCGTGTTACCACATCTGATTGCGCGCTGACTTTATTTAACAACATTTAACGGACTAACAACACCCACGACATCGACACTACGCCATGCCATCCTTTTATATGTATACAGAGTTATTCACGGCAAACGCACTGGCTGAAGTTGGACGCAACTGAACAGTTCTGTTAATGGAGGCAGTGTGGTCTTGTTAAACAAATGAAGAAATGTAAAATTCAATAGTCTTAGCAATATTATGAAGTTAACTTTCATTTCTTTAATGATGCCACCATGCTCTGATTTATGAAATCACCCGTCACGGCCAATTTCAGCTGGTGCGTTTGCCGTGAATAACCCTGTATATATCGATCGACATTCACCTCAATTGGGTCACCAGCTAATTTCGTTATGGAAAGTACAAATAAATCTGCGACTTCTATTTCTCGCCGCACGCAAGTCTCCCATGCGTATAATCAACGGATGTCAATAAAACCATAGTACCCTTAATTGACCTTCTTACTATATGTATGTTTATATCGCAACTCTTTAGGAATTCACTCAGAGACTCAAATTTATACATATACCGCTTTCTCATGTAAAAATACGACGAAGGATCAGAACCAGTATTTTAATGCTCAGCGAAGACATATCCTTATATGATAATAACGCAGTAGAAGTCGGGTGACGAGTTTCCGAAAGTTCTTATCGTCTATCGCCGTAAGGGAGGAATCCTCCAGATAGGACACCAAAGTTCCTCCATTTTCTCGTGCATTATTCAGGGTGACGCAAAGGAGGAGCCATTGGATTCTGTAGGACTGTATCGGTGGCGCGTCTTATGATAATTCATCCTGAAATGGAATCCATCCAACTATGGGCGATCCGTTGTTTTCTTCTACACATCGTCTCTTCATGTGTAATTTCTACGGATATATATGGATATATTGACTCTCAATGCGCCGGCAGACTCTAGCGTAATAAACGCCCATTGAGAAGTCCCCACACGAGTTAGACGCTCGGTCACGCACGCGTCGGTTTCATTATCCAATTTTTGACAATTGCCCCGAGCGTGTCTAGCATTGTCTCCCTGTTAAACTCGATACGCTGTACACGTAGCACAAATTCATACAATGTGTCGCACGAGTATCTATCTACGTAGTTGGCAAACTTTTCAAAGTTCTGTATGTCGCTTAAAAATCTTTAATCGATAGATTAACGGTATTGGATGTTTGCTTCGTTGTTCAATTTTTTTTTCTCGCCATTCTCGTGAGAAGGGATTTGTTTCGAATTTTTGGTAACCGGAGTACCATCATGATATTCTGGAAGGAAATGAAACAAGTGATGCATTTGGATGCTGCCACTGGACCGTAGGACTATATTTGGAGAGCAATAGAATTATGCATGTGCACTTCGCTTTGCGAGTAAACTTTTATTTACAATATCAAATTCAGTACAAGAAAAAATCTCGTTTAAATAATTGAAGCATATACACGTATTTAAATGCCTATAGACAACCAACAGAATGAATAGTGGGAATACGATTTTTAATAAAAGAAGATCAATTTCCGTCCTGCAGTAAATAGCAGTAACGAGCCGAAAGGGATGTGTTTACAGCGCTCTAAACTTCTTGCATATGCACGGTTAATTATTATACAAGTTTTTTCTCCTAAAAGGTCACGAATAAAAATTCAGAGGACCGCACGTACGACTGTAATTACGTCTATGCATATCCAAGATGCTACATGAGAAATGCATAGGCGTCACCAGAGCTCCCGTGTGAACAATCCTTAATTTCATTACTTCTGGAGTATCAACAATTCAAATGCCAAATGTTAAAGTGTATTGTACTAATAAACTTCCACAAACATATGCGTATCTAATGCGACATTACAAAAAAGCGAATTAAAATAATAGCTGAAGAGAACCTTGGGATTATCAATAGTCTCACAAGTAAAAATTCTGCCGATAAGCCTCTTACAAATTGAATTCACATCCCTTTCGTTTCGTGTTTCTCTACTTCAAAATTGTTGTCCGGGAACTATTTCGTAACAGTGTGAAATTTCACGAGATAGATAGCAAAAGAGGAATGGCGACCCAGCAATTTCTTATGAACATGAATATTCCAGCAAGGTCATTACGCTGTAATTATCATATTTATTAGTTACCGAATTGAGGTGTTCTGGACAGCAAGTTAAGCAAAATATTTTACAAAATTTGATGTATTACCACAATCATGAATAAGCGCGCCACACCGCTCCCCTCCGACTCCTTATCTAACTAATGCAATTTTTAGTTTAATCACAAAAAATATAGGATGTTTTCAATTTTTGGCTAATAATGAAGAGACGAAAAAAGATAAAACAAAAATAAGAGTAGTTTTACTACCTTTCCTGTGCTTACAGATTCATTGCACTTTCAAACAGCTCCAGCATCCTCTTCATCTCTTTGCTGGAAAGTGAGTGGACTAGTATGGTTATACATGTACGCCATGCATAGAGAGTAGGCAGACTGTTTGACCTATTCGAATATTCATGGTCTTCTAACGAAATCAACTAAAATGTTAGTTTTTCACAATTACAGAGAATCTTAAGAGATTCAGGCAACAGTGGAAAGAGGAGGATAGGCGGTAGACGACAGATCCCCCTCGGGAGTTGCAATTAACTCTTTTACCGCGGTGGATGAAGATAAAGATCAAGATAAAGAGAACATTTTAGAAAAGTTTCTACATGGTCCTGGAAGTAACTAAGTGTAATTTTAAACCTGGAATTAACAAGTGGTGTCTACGTTTAAAGAAGTGAATTCGATATAACTTTTAACTTAGTACATGTAATATAGTCTCAATAAATTAAGTATTTTACTTAAGGTAATTAGAACTGCCTACATGACTGCAGAAAAGGAATCGTTAGGGATATGTGACCCTTTGCACATGACTTTTGTTTCTTATTCGACAAACGAAGATAGATAATAAACAAAAAATGAAAATGTATGTATGAAAATAGTAAAGTGCTAATTGAATTATATTTCTATCGCCATGAGATAAAAGATAAATATTGTTTTCTTTTAATTATTTTGATACTCACATTTGTTCTGCCAGCTTGTATATTGGACCCATAGACTTTGATAGTTCTTCGCTCTTTGCCATGAGTTGATACATTGACTTTATATTATTATCCACAGCATCACATGTTTTACATACTGCATCTCTATAAGTTTCCAAACAGCCCACTGTTAGGGCAGAAGCCTGTAGAATAATTTTATAAAGATTATACCTCTTAAAAAATACAAAAATATAATGGGTCCGTACGTACACTGTGTAGAATAGCAGCAAGATTCTCAGTCAATGAATCTACGGAGGTAGCTATTTTTCTAGCTTCCATTTCAAGTTCATTCAAAACATTATGATCAAGTAGGGGAAGCTGTGGTGTCAATGCTTGTCTATAAAGACAGGGTGTTGAACTCCGAGATCCAGGAAAAGATGGAGTTTCTCCTTTCTTTGTAACTGGACTAGATAATTTGATTTTATTCTCCAAATCTTCAGCGACAAATAGGACCATATCTCCATCCTGCATAACAGTCCCTTCTAACTGAAGATATCCAATTGCTTTGTGATAACTTGGGGGATCCAAATCCTCATCTTCATCAGGACTAGCTCCACCACTTCTTAAATCAAGTCGATCAGGCCTGTTGCCCCCACTATCTATTTTCTCTAGGGCATCTCCCAAAAATTTGTCATCATCCAAATCTGGTGATTCAACTAGAGAGCGTAATTCTGATATCGGAGGTGATGATTGTGAATCGAATGATATTTCTGAGTAAGACGCTGTCATCTCATGTAGCTACAATATCATTATGATATGTAAATTTAAGTAAAATTTTTTGCTGTCTAGATAATCTAACCTTACTCTGTCTTCGTCGTAATCAAGATTTACAGTAGGCTTCTCATTTTTAACTGTAATGTTTGGTCTTGAAGAAAATTCCCCTTCTTCAGCGTCCATTTTTTTTTAAAACAGATATTTGACGCTTAGTACATGGTTCAGGATCTTTCTGCAGCTGACATCGCACGTTTTTGTAAAATGACGTTCAACACAATTTGACAGTTTTTTTACTGTTGAACTAGACAACAACGGTGCGTTCAGAAATCTTACTCAGGGTAATTCCTTCCTTTCCTTATAGCTGACTCCTCCAATGAGATGTGCCAGTACTCAGGGTAATTCGAGCGAGTTGCCTCTCTTTTTATTATCGTTATTCTGAAAAGAATAGATTGACACCCAGAATCGAATCTAGAGAGGTTTCTGAACATACCTATCCCTGATAACACCCTTTCTAAGTAACTCATCTCTGTAAGTACAGAATAGCAGATGGCAGCACGTCTCTATCATCTCTGTCTGTATTGCCATCCAATCATAGGTTTCAATATTAATTTTAATAATTTAGTACTATTTTTATATATCATTATTTGTAGTGGTAATTCACATTAATAAAAATAAAAGTAAAACTGCAGAATACAACTCCTTCTTGAAGGTCCTTAATGATCCTTATGCAACAAAAATTAAATAATCCACAGCTAACTTCAAGAAAGAGTCGTATTTTGCAGTTTAGCCCAAATATCTTTAGAGATTGAGATGTGATCACTATTCGTAGTTTTATTGATTATACATATATTACAGGTGGCGTTATAATTAACATAAAAAACATTTGTTGTACACATCTTATTAGCATTTTGGATTGACAGAATTTCTTGCTTTGTGTAACGTGTAATCTGATACGCTTTTAATTGGAAAATTTTTCTATAGTCATCAAAGGCACGGAACTTACAGCCGATACTGCGAGCATCAGTGTATTAATATTTATCTGCATGCAACTAAACGAGACACGGCCATGTTGGTGCAGTACCAATGATAAATTTCAAAACTACTGCAAATGTGATGTAGTGAAGGGTCGCACTTATGCAAAACTAAGCTTTATACCTGCTATAAGAGAATTGTGTCAATTAAAAATGCCACAAGAGGAAGAAGAGCATGAATGGCAGTGTACAGTTTTTGGTCACGAAAATTGGAAATAACACAATTTTTATGGAAATTCTTTCCCTAAGCGGAGTGGCTGACACATTTTCTATTAACAATCATTTTGGTGCCACTTTGCAATGATTAAGCAAAAACTAATGGAAACAGTGGATCCAACTCGACATTGAACTTGACACAGATGAACATTTTCGGATCAGACGTCTCGCTCAGTTTTAGATGAATAGTTGCAAACGTAGGGTCAAAATGCGCCTTGCAGAATATGTTCTCAATTTCGCGTAATCCATTGTTAGTCATCTTGGAGTAATAAAGTTACTTCAGCGTCCGATTTCAATATGCCACTAAAGTATCGACATAAATTATGATCCCGTATCTGACAAGCCCATATGTCATTATTAAGTTAAACGACACAATCAATGTGCAGTATGGACTTCACTAAAGCTATAATAAGAAAACCCAAAATATATCTGCGTTTATTGAAAACTGGACTCAAAAATTTAATCCGGGGGAATACTCAGCAAACAAAATATTACATGTCAGTGTAATTTTGCATTCAAATACATAACGCCATTATAACAGCACTGTTATATTGACATTATGAAAATGAATGGGAAATTACAACTAACATACATGTTATATGCAATATTGTATTTTCTGGTTTAATTACCAAAATTGTTTGAAAATAGCAGATGACTAGCGCCGGGTTGAAAAAAAATTTCCATCAATATCATATGTAGGATTTTTGCTCACATTTTACCCATATGATAATACGAAGTTCCCAGTCCCCTTAATATATGTATCTTGGATGTTTTGACTAATATTACGAATTACTGGCAACCGGTTGAGCAGCGACAGGTCGAACTGAAAAAATGCAATTGATAAATAATTGCATTATGTTAGTATGTAAAATAATATGTATCACACAAAAAAATATTGCCAAATCTGTTTTAAAAGAAAAAAAAATCTTGTCAGTTATCCATTAAATCAATGCAATCAGCTAAGTGACGCTAGAAAAGTGATATAACCGAATCTCTGACTCACTTGGGCATGCTTGCGACTGGAATTTGATATCGTCTATGGCAAAACCTCCATTACTGGCACTTCCTTCCAAAATCAAACGATACGGTGCTCTGGCTTCTATAGTAACTTGAGCTGCTGTCCACACCGGCCTAGGATTGTTGAAACCTTTAGCCGTCAATGACCACAGCTGAAACGAAATACATACAGCTGTAGAAACATTGAAATCATATTTGAATGAATCATGCTATATTCCGTTATTAGCTCTACCAGTTCCCTCTCTGAATCGCCATTTCCATTGGCATTGCCGTTTTTATTTTCATTTGCGCCGTCATCGACTCCAATTTTGATGATGCGTAAAGTCGTAGATTCCTCAACACCAAAAGCAGCGAACCAAAATGTGAAACAGATTGCTTCCGTATCCGGCGAGACACCAATTACTGGAGAACGTAATTGAACCTCTGACAATTTTTGATTATTCGTAAAGATATCAAAAAATACAAAATCTCCAGTGGCTCCAAACGTTTTATCCAATAGCTGAGCTGGTCTGTGTGCTGCAAATGCTTGCTGCCATGTCACAGTACGATCGCTTCCTATAGAGGTTATATTTTCCCAACCGCACAGTCCTTTTTCGAAACTACAATCTTCCGCTTTGACCATTGCGCTGATTGGTCGCACTGCAAAATAATGATTGACTCAACAAAATCATTGGGACAATTGACAATTTCACTTACCAGTACAATTGCCAGTATAGAAGGCTATATCATCAATTCCAATACTACCACTGGCTCTATTGGGACCCCAGGTACCTTCAAAGACAACATTAAAGTTTCTTCTTTCATTGATATTCGCCTGCCCGTAATTCCACGTGGGACCTTGGTTGTTGTATAATTGCCAGATCGGCTTAGAACCAATTAAAGTCTCACCGACAGGTTGTACGAATACTCGAAGTACACCTATCAAGTGGCGAAGCTCACGTTAGTATATACGTTAGGCTCGTATTAGTATATTTCAAAAATTTGTATTCCGACCTAAACTTGGTCCTGTTGAATCAATAAACGCCTCAAACATGAAATACCAGAAAGTAATGCACATTGGTTCATTGGATCCTTTCGTTTCACGACTAACTAATTGTGCGGTTCCTCCACTGTTACTCCTTGGTCCACCACGAGCGCGACCTAATCCCAGAAAGTATTCATTGCGTCGACTAACCGTATGTCCATTGCTGTACGGTTTTCTTTGATTTCTAGGACTTAAAACCTGACTGGCCACCCTTTCCCATTCCACACGATCTGGATCCCTAGAATTGATCCAATCGCACTCATCCACTTCAAAAGTACAATCCCTGATTATCGGTGCGGCAACTTGTGGTGAGACTTGAAAAGCAAAAGAGAAACAATTCATAATTCTGTTTTCAAGCAAGCAGCTACAGTGATTAAAAGTGAATTTACCTGGACACACTCCTTGGGTAAATGTAATATCATCAATAGCTATATCACCCATTCCTGTATTACCAACCGATGCTTCAAAGATGAGTTGAAAGTCATCCAAAGAACTAACAGTGACTTCCGACATGAACCACGCATTTCCAGCGTTACCGCTAAGACCCCAAATATCATGAAGTTGCGCATCCAAACTGCGAAAGTGTCTAACGTAGATCTTTAATGTTCCAATTCCGGAGCCGAACATGTGAAACCAAAAGTGCATGCACATAGGAGTGTCGGGCCCAGTAGCCGGGAAACTTGTGCTGATAAGCTTGGCTACATCGCCAGGCCGTCTTGGGAAACTAGAATCTATGAAAGCATAGCCTCCAGCAGTTGCACGGTCACTGGAGCTATCCATAGCTGGTCCGGTCGTTGGATTTCCGCTGCCACGACTCTGGATCGAATCAACATCACGACTCTTATTTAAAAACTAATTAGCATTCTCCTATGTTTACTCACGATGGTCCAATCAAAATCATCGTCGACGTCATTGTTCCAGTCGCAGAAGCCACCAGCGAAATTACAGAAGCCCGTACAAGCGGCTCCAGGCTGAAGATCTATATCATCAATGGCTATATATCCTCTGTAGAGACGGGAAGGATCCCCCACGTCAACTGGAACTCCTTCGATGATTAGCTGATGATTCAATAGTATAACGAGTGATAGGTTAGAGTGATACGATTTACTATTTTTTTTTTACTTTCTTTAGCTTACCGAGTGTATATCTGGATAGGTGTAGAGAATCTGGGCCTGTTGCCAAGTGCCCAGCATATAGTATTGTGCGTGCCATAGAACACGTTCTTCGCTCAGTGCGGTTGGCGGATTGCAATTGGAAATGTTTGTGGCATTTTCTATAGGCGATTCTTCGGGTCGCTCTTTCTTTATGGAATTCTCATCCACCCCCGTATGAAGCAGTACTCTGAGTCCTGCTGAACTGAGTCCATCCATTGCATATTTAAACATAAAACAAGTTCCAGAGACACCGGTGCTTCCCAACTGAGGACTGTGCAGTAGACCACCAGGACTTTTAGTTTTCAAATCCTTTGCAGGTAATTGAGAGGTTTCGATGAAAGCGTAACTATGTTAAAGATTCAATAAATATTTACCAATCATCAAGGGACATTTTTCATGAAATGATATTTATGGTGTTCAAACTATACCCGCCCTCTATTGTTCCTGCCGTTGAATCCGTAGATGGCCCTCCTAGCCAATTCGTACCCAATCCTGTACCTGGAACCCATTCTAGAGCACCTTTGCCATTTTGCCATTCGCAAAGAGATTGTACCGGTAATGGACCAAAATCGCAAAAGACTTCATCCACAGTGGCGGTGGGTGGCGGTATTGTGACCACAGGATATCTATGAGGTTAAATAAATTCTAGGAACTCGGATTCACTCTAAAATTTATATATCTTTCTAGATACCTCTGAGTTGAAGGATTTTTCTGTGCAAGTGTAGTGGGATCAGGAACTCTCCTTGGGGTAGATTGAGTAGAGGACGGAAACGTGCCTCTAGTGGGAACTATATCTGGTCTATCAGACCATTGTTTAGGTTCTATATGTTCTATCTCATCCAAAGGTTCCCGTTCTCTAAAATCAATACCACTCCGATCCTCGGGTGCATCAGGACTAATAGCATCCAATGGACCTACAGGACTACTGGGATTGGAATGATCTGCATCTCGATCCGGAGTAGATCCAAGCCAATCCGGTAGAGGGGTGCCGGTCTGAATATCTTCCGGAACGTCAACTAGATCGATCTGTTCCCCCAATATTGGGCCTCCGTTATACAAAGTGGCTCCTCTCGTTTCCAAAAACCATAACATCACCAACAGCCAATACATTCTTTAATTTTAGTAAAATCTACGTCAACACTAAAATTTAATTTCCACTTCCAACTCTGTATATGAAATAATTTTACGGCAAACGAAATCCCGCATTACGTGAAACCAAAATACCAGTCTCGACTGAGTACGAAGTGTGAACTGAACGATTGTCACTGGAGCACTAGGAGTAGAATGAATTGAAATAGGTTCTCTATAGTTCCGGTTTCAGTTTCCGGTCGGTCACGCTTGGTGTTCAGGTTCGATACCCGTTTCACGACAGCATAATACGTCGCACCACGTATCTCGCGAATCGTCAAACATGCCAGGCGATGCTTATCCATTCCTCTGTGTCAGCATCATTGTGCAGATTCAATCCTTTGTCCTCCAGAATCACCGATACCGACAGACACATATTACCCGTTACAGCTTCAACTGCAGTTCCACGATTTTTGATTATTTTCTGCAATTTCAATTTTTCTACTATATTCTAGTATCTTGTGACTCTAGGTAATCACTTGCCTATGAGTTTTCCTTAGCTTTTACTCACTGTCGCCATTATCAACGAAATCTTGGTATGGAAATTCAAGACTATCTCTACGGAGACTGACTTGTAATTGGATTAAGTTCGTACTCAAATGGTACCATGATATGTAATCAATAGAAAAAGAGTATTGTTTAATACACAGTGAAATCGAGTCGACTCTTGAACAATGAAGCATTTCTTTGACAAGGTTGCTGCTGACTCATTCAAGCATTATTGCATGACGACGTGGATTAGTGATTGGTGAAATGGTCTATCGTTCTATTATGTTGTGAAATTCATTCCATGTGTTTTATACAGTATATACATATGTATGTATGCAGGCAAATTCTGATTCTAACAGCAACCGGAAATTCCAATGAAATACAGCATGGTTTGACGACACTTCCGCAACTGAATTATAATAGTACACTACTTAAATTATAATATTACCTTAAAGATTTTAAAAATCCTGTAAAAACATCAAGAGAGAAATTCGTTTCGTGCTTACTAATCATCTCAACCTGTCTACCTAAATTTAAGTAAACGCGAGCAATGCTCGGCACCAGATAAGGACACATTAACAATTGGCTGGTCCGTGGACGATAATAAGCTTCTTTCTTTAACATTTTAGATATCAAAGTAACCGTACTTGCTGAAGTCCTTGCAACGATTGGTCGTGGTTTCTCCGTACACGTTATTTTGATTATATCCTTCACTGTCTGGTTAAAGAAGAAAAAACACATGAAGATTTAAAGATTCTTCTTCTTCTTCGTAACGGTGATCATAGTCTTACTCATATAAATTCATATACCGTTGCTGGAAACGGAAGATGGTTTGCGATCATCTGATAAAGTACCACGCCCATACTCCAAATGTCGCATTTGAGGTTATAGGGTTCACGTTTGAGCATTTCCGGTGCCATATAGTGGAACGTGCCGATACGATGCGTTAACGGCTCTCTGCAAATGTATAGTCAAATATTTGCAAGAGATCAAGCTGAAATGATAAAAGTTAAGAGATAATGCGTACTCGTGGACGTTCCTGGAAACTCCAAAGTCACCGATCTTTATGATATCCCCATAGCGACCGGTAAGCATTATGTTTTCAGGTTTAAGATCCCTGTGCAGTATTTGCTTGGAGTGTATATGATGGACTCCCAGCGTAATTTGAGAGAAAAGATAAAGCGCATCCTGAAAACGTATGCGTTATAAAAAGTTATTCTACCGGAATTGTATATTAAATATATTGTTTTTCTCGTACTTGTTCCTTGAGTGGCTGCTTACGCTTGTTCAATAGATCTTTAAGCGTACCACGCGTGGCGTACTCCATCAGAATGTAACTCCTGTTATTTTCCCTCCAAGCTCCATGATAATTCACTATGTTTGGATGTCTCATTCTCTTAAGACACTCCACTTCCCCCAAAATCATCTTAATCACCACATAGACCGAAATTCGAATTTTGATTGGATAAAATGGAATTTTTTTCTCTTAAAATGATATGATTACTTTACCTGGGACGTCAGAGTACCCGATGCTGTCAAATGTTGTTCCTTTATAACAAATGGTTTACCGTTGCTTCGTTTTCTTACTAAGTAAACAGCTCTGTCAATGGTACCAATTTTCACTTAGTTTACAGAGCGAAATTTATCGTTAATTTCTTGGAGTTTTCATTATTTTTCTTTTCTTTTATATACTCACCCAAATGTTCCTTTTCCTAGGATTATTTCGAACCTAAAATCTCTAGCACACAGTGACATTTTGCTTGATTTTAATGTTATCTTAAGTGGTGATACTTCATTGACACCTATGATCTTTGTTAAATATCGATTGCTTTGACATTGAATTTGTGTTTATCAACAAATAGAAGTTTAATTTGTTCAGAAATTTAAAGTTAGCAGCTGGATGATAGAAACAATTTGTACCAGTGCATTGCCTAACAGTCTGGACTGTCGACAATATATATTAATTTTAAATCACACATGAAATTTTAATCCTATAATGAGACGTTATGAATTGTAAATTGCTGAGATCAAATATTGTTTAATTAACATTTTTATTTTTGATAACTTCGTATAGATTACGAATATAGTTATTGCATAGAGGTAACCAGAACAGCATATGACGGTTCTCGAGATATCCCTATTGTATCCCCAAGACTGTATATGTTTTCATGGTCTGATTAGTTTTATTAACTAATTTTTTCTTCGATCTCTTCTTTTTTCGCATTTATAAATTGATCCACTTAAGTCAAACTACAGTGCTAGTTTCAATTGTTGCGACGATTTCAGTATACGAAAAAAAACTTAGACTTACCGCGAATCACAAATGACGATCACGATAAACGAAAGGATCACCGTTCGTCGTGTGAGTTAGCATAAACACCATGGAGGTACTTGCAAAGAGGACAGCCATATGGTACATTATGTCTGACAGCTAGTGGGTACAGTGAACATGAAAGATATGCTGGGATCGGCATAGAAGTTTTGGAGTTTTTGATATGCTATAAATTTCAATGCTTTTTATAGATAACCTTCTCAGTGACATAGAATGGTAATCAAAATACATTTGTATAAAGAAATATGGTCACTGGAATCACAAATGTTAAGCTATAGATGGATTTGTTATCCAATGTATTTTGTAATGTTTCATATACTGAAAAGTGATTACAGTACACCCCGACACATGGGATTCTAAAACAATTTCCTGTAGTGTGAATACAATACAGCGCGTGACTCTAGTGATTATCTTGATCTTATGTGCCAAACTTTTGATGAAAGATGAAAACAGACCAAGGGTATTATGACAGATTTATAAGTACATAATGAGAACACAATACAAAAGACATTAGCTGTACTTTTATAAACTCTGTAAAACAATCATTTTTATGATGAGTATTATATTTGTTAAACTAGAAAACATCTCTAAGTCTACAAACGTTGTTAGATGTTATACTTTTTTTATTTATTTATTTTGTTACAAATAATGCAACCAAGTTTCTTCTAAAGCATTTGATCTATGATGTTATATCAAGAAAGAAACAATTAAGATTATAAAAGAAATAAATATTTATGCCCGTCACGGCCTGTTGTAAACTACGTTTGCCTAAAAGAATAAGGGCCACGATTGAAGGTGGTAGGGGTAAAATTACATAGGCGAATTGCAAGATCGTAAATACTACGATATGACGCTGTGTCAATGGTAGCAGCGGCAAGAATATGAAAATAGTTATTCTTGACAAGTAAAGAATCTCTAACGTGCTTATCATAGCAGATGATTCCATAAGCTTCGAGATGAACGAAAGGATAAGAGATAACTAAAAGAAATGATAATTTAAAAAAGGTACGCATGATAGAATTTAAAAAGAATAATAAGGTGTTTCCGGCCTGAACTATGATTTCATTTATGATTGTATTTATAGCTGTACGTAAATTGTTCGCATTACGCAAATCGATGTAAATGAATATTCTATTGCACGAGGGTTACGCAATAAGAAACGGAGTAAAGTGTGAGATAGAAATAGAAGCAGACAGACAGTGAGATAGAAAAGCTAAACCACCTTCGGCCCTAGTACAATGGGATACAATAGACGATACTGCAATATAGAAATGTATATTCTTTGCTCTGATCTCTTTTGAACTTTAAGGATAACGATTGCTCCCTACGAATTAACTGTTATTAGATTCTATTATATTGGTAGTAGTAGTATTGGTATTCGTATTGATGCTGTTATTGATGAGACTGTTGTTCATATTATTAGCGTCGGTTCCGGTGCTAGTTGAGGTACGCGATTGCTTCAAGCTGTCCAAGTACTCCTGTTGTGAAGTAGCAAGTACTTGAGACAGTATGTCGCTATCCTCCCAGTCGGTCAATCCTGTAAAAATCAGTTAATATCGAGCGGTGATTATTACTTGAATTTGCTAAAATATTAAGGTCGTGTTATTGGTAACGATGAGAAGAAGGAAGCCTAGAACCAATCACTAGGTCGGTCAGTTGGGTGCTCACCGCCAAGGTCGCTTACTATCGTCCATGACTTCAAAATGATCTCACCAAATACTTCAGGTGGAAGGCGGTTGAACAGCGAAATGTCAGGAGATGTGTGGGACTCCTTGCTGCTACCTGGTACGGGCTCCTGAGGTATCAATTTGGGCTCAAACTCAGAAGACAGATGATCAACATTTCCAGAAGTTTGCGTCTGATGCTGCGGGGACCTTTTGCTATTCCGCACAGAGTCGCTCGCCTGATTAAAAGAACATTGCATCTTTGAATAATGTTACAAGCTTACATGGAAATGGGAACTGACCTTTGGAGAATTGCGCAGAGCATCCTGGCTCGCTTGAGTTGCCGTTGGAGATGATGCATGCCCACGTTGTTGCGTACGACCTCCATGAGAATGAAAATGAGTGTGACTGTGCTGGGCACTGGTTACCGTACTTGTACTGCTACTACTAGTTGACCGCTTTAATTAAAAACAAAAAAAAATAGGAATTCATTAATATCGTGTCATTAGACATGGGGTGACCAGATAATGATGAATTATTATTTACAGCTTTTCGCATTTCATTATCGCGCAGCCATTGCAAATAACTTTCTCTAGCAACCTGTTCCTCTATCGCCTCGTTGGTGGCTTCCCAGTCTGTGGCTTTTATTTTATCCTCTAGCATAGTCTATTTCAACAAACAGTAAGATTTTGTAATATTAACCACAAAATACAGTAGAAGCGTACTAATTATTCGATAAATTTACCTGTTCGATATGTAATTCCTCACTTTGACGCACTGCATCAGATATAAGTTCACGATCAGCAGAACCAGGATTAAAAGACGGTAGACCTAATCCTACACCAATAGTGGCTTTGTACGGGTCCACTATGCTGTTGTAGTGACTACCTCGTTGATAAGACAATCGTATTGGCTCGTTGTCACTTTTCAGGACACCGTGGAAAATATTTATGGGTTCTGTAAACCGTTAAAAAAAAAATTTTAATTGCACTACCTAGATTCATTACAGAGATCAGTTATTATGTAAGAAAACAGTACCGGTACTGTAACAAAAGAGCTCGACACTGCGATTGTACATTTCTGACATGGCTTGCATTTCTATATGATTTCCGTGAACATATTCCTGCCTCTTTCGATCTACGTATGTGCTAAAATCCTCAGCCACAAAATGAGAGAAAAACTCCTGGTTGGCAGCCTGAAATAAAATCCGAAACACGTTTTCAAGACGATCTCATATTTCTAATGAAACAGTAAATATAAGCACATTTCGTTACGTACAATATAATCCATACAGTGTTTCCGCACAACTCCATGCATTTCTTGATCGCCGTATACTTGATCTGCTACCGCGCGAAATAGGCACGCACCATCCTCCCCCATTTTCTTAACTATAAACCCCATTTTCCGCATTCGCTTCTCAAACCATCGATCGCGCTAAAATACAATTGAATTTAAGTATGATAAAAATGAAGGAAGAAGCTTGTGATTTATAACTAATACAGACCTCCTGCCATTCAGCCAATGTTAGATTGTTTCCAGTGCGACCAGTATATTCATCACCACTATTATAGCCATTTGCCAATTCATGCTCACTATTTGTAGTATTTGTCACAATGCTCATGCGACTGTTACTTATAACAGTGCTATCTGTACCTAGTAACACATAAATCCTAGATGAAATTTCACAGTAGGGTTCTGAAGAGTTTTCAGGGGGATGATGTTTGTAATTCTTTCTCTTTGCGGTACCATTATTGCGATGAACATCCAAGATGGAGAGATTTACCTTGTAGACCGCTACAGGAAGCAGTTGGAGGAGTTGCCTGCCTCTCACGTTCTCGCTCACGTTCTCTCTCCCTACCTCTGTCTCTTTCCCGGTCACGCTTTGTACGTGAAGTCCTACCAATACAACTACTAAAAAGTAAAAAATTCAAATGTTAAAATGCTATATTCATATTATTAACCTAAAAATATTTACTAATTGAATATTTTATTACCTATGAGGACTTGCTCGTTGACGATGGCGTTTGCCATGACTTGGTCCACCAGTTTCCTCAAAATGTTTTTCTTCTCTACGATCAACGTTGGCCTAAAATATTCATTTAATATGACAGTAAATACAAATAAAATATGTAAAAAAGTTACAAAAATAAGAATCTAAATACTAAGGTTGGATATTTGAGAAATCATACAAAATGCTATACTACATGACATACAACAATATCTAAACCCTATAATTTTGTTACTTTTTAATTGACATAAAGTAAATATACATACAAACGTATGTATCGAAACATGAAAGACTCAAAATAAATCTGATTATTTCTTATTTCATTGCACTGAAAAAATATGACAGTACCATTTAATGTATTATGAATCCAATACTAGTCTGAAAAATATCCGATTAGGTGCAGAAAAAATTCGAGAGAAGTAAAAATACTGTACAATGATACAACAAAAGGTTGATGCTCACTGTAAAATTCAGGCACGAATAAAGCAAGAGAAATGAAATGAAAATTGTGAAAGTAAGTATATTTTACCTCATATGAGCTACTGCTAAGAACTATGGGTCCTGAACCGTGTTCACCCTGAACACCATGCAGATCGACACCAAATCCACTATTTCCCCTCACCTGTCGTAACGTCGTCAAGAAAAACGGGAAAAAAAGAACACATTAAAATATTTATACACTCGATGAAATAGAATAAAATATGGCTGGAATCTCGAATATGGTGGTTCCACGATCGTACCTGATAGGGACCACTGTTGGGTAGAGCAATGGGACCTGGCCCATGTTCACTCTGCACACCATGGACATCTACTTCGGGCCCATTTGCTCCTTCACGCCTATCCTTTGTCCCATTCGTCTTCTTTTTCGACAGAATCGTCATCCTCCTGAATCAATTTTTCAATTGGCAAAAATATTCACAGCAGACTGTTGTTACGTCGCTAAGCGAAAGAAGTCCGAATGTCCCAGAAGTATACCCACAACAAGAAGGTCGTAGGTCGCTGTAGTATCCGTAATCACTAACTCCACGCACTCATTTAATAATTTCCACAGAAAACCTAATGAATTTTACGTTCACGTGCAGATTTAAACTATTTATTGGATTAGAGCATCTACACCGAAGCTTTTGTCAGAACTATGTCCAAATTTACATCACCGGTTGGACACACACACATGGGACTTTGTTAATCGTCTGTAGCCTTAATTCCTATTGTTTTCAGTGTTTTCTGATTCGGCCATATTTGCTCGATCAGCAGAAACCAGGAGACGTAGATCGTTGAATTTTCTCGTAGATTGGACATTGGTTGTATTGGAACTTGATACGATCGACATCTAGGTATGGAATTCAGTAATGGACGTTGTGAATGTCCTAAGCCACAGTAGGATGGCGACACTAGCTACAACTGTTGGGTAGTTTTGTCTCGTACATACAAGGCATAACGTGGTCCAATATGTAACGGCCGTTACGTACGAAAACGACTCTGTAAGTTTTTTAAGTTTGTACCGTTCCCTTTATGAATGCTCATTTAAATATACTATTTTAGTCATCGACCAACATAAAATGATAACCTCTGTAAATAGCTCATTAGCGAATCCTTTTCTTGTATTGAGTTCTCAAATGTATAGCTAATTGCATCACTTTTCACCGAACGGTACTTAAAGATACATACTATACAATAGCTTTATTATTAAAATCCATTAATGGCGTCAAAGGCGTTAAAATTATTAAAATAAAAATTTAAAGAATACAGTTGATCATTTACTAACCTGTTGAACGTCACGTTCACATTAAACCTGATCGATATTAGAACATATCCATCTAAATACTGAAAATAAATCATGGAATTGAGTAAAACAACATATAGCGGTAAAATTATAATTCTTACCGATTACCACGTAAAATATTGTTTTCCCAATTCAGCCACTGTTTACGAAACTGCATATATATGCTAAGTAGAAGAAGTCCTTACGGAATGATATCACTTTTAAAAAATGTTAAAAAGACAGATATGCGTTAAATTCCTCAGAATAGTAGTCAAATTTAAAAACCCTGTAAAACAATCACTCTGAGAAATATCGTTAAATTCCTCTTTCAAGGAATGGTTACTTGTTAACGTATTTGTCTATAGCAAAAAATTTGTTGAATAGCAAGACGACACACGAAGTGCACTTTTTGAATACAGTCCATCAATCGAAGATCAATAAGCTGTCGATCGATGCTCGTAAGAATGGCAGGGCATCAAAAAATGTGTGTTCAGCCCTGTACCTTACCCCTGGAGCAAAATTTTCCCCTGAAACCGCCTACGCCCCCCCACTACAGCAACTCCCATCACGAGCATCAGCAGTAGAGCGAGAGAACTACCCCTGTGTCTCGTGCTCCCGTTAGCCCAGTGCGAACCCAGAGGGAAAGCAAGCAGTCGGTAGTGGGGGTAGCCTCTACCAAAACCACCCTCTGCCACCCACGCAATCAATAGCAGGCCTAGCGTCTCTACTGAATGGACTTTACCATCCCTGTGCCCTCCGCTTTCCACGCCTACCCAACCCCCTGTATTGATTACTACGCCAGCGGGGGTTGAGGGATGCTCTATCGACCCACCCAGCTGTATTACAGTTCATTCATAAATTTTCGGTTTTCTCTGGTAATCGTCACCGATCACCTTTGTGAGTAACGCCAAGCAAATCCTGACTAACGAGATTGTGCTAGTCAGGCTACATTCTGAACGATACTGCCACCTGTTTATCCTCTCCTTTTTCTTTCATTTTTTCATTTCTTTTAACTTTTTTAACCTCATCCACTTGTTGTACAGAGCCAGGCCTTCCGTGACTTATGTATCCTAGTCCTGTAGTTGAGACTGGAAAGACTTGGGTATTTTTCTTTTGGAACTCTTTCTCACTTACTATAGACGATTGTTTAATCGGGTGGTTTACCATTATAATTGAAAATGTAATTCACATACACACGTCTATCCATACGTCAATAAATATTTATTTACTATTACTTACTTAAAATATAGGATAAAAATTGATATACATCCTGATCTCCGAGTGATATTTTCAACTATTATTTCCTTGTTGTAGAAGGACATCCTACGAATCACGCTCTTCTCCCACTATCCATCTTTAAGACTTCCAGGGTCTCTGTTGAATTTCTATTACTGTCTACTACTTTCATGATGCTTTTTATCCTATGTTGTACTATAATAGTTACGTAACATTGACATAAATGCGATAATCGTGTTTGCTGGGAATTTAGTTCATTTTTTGAGATACATGTATTTCAGACCTTAAATAATTACAATCGAGATATTCGAAAAGCACAGTGTAGCTGGTTACGTTACACCTACACACTTTTAATAAATTATATTGCCTAAAAGTATTACTCTATAATAGACATTTGAGAGACACACTTTAGTTGCGGGTTGGTTGTTTCACGCTTGGCCACCTAGCGGATATACTTTCGACGACACAATTCACATTTCGTTAAATATAATAGGAATGAAATTAAATTAGGTTACATTTAATATTTTTTTATCCTTAAATTTGATACTTATTAAATTTAGGTTTTTATAAAACAAGCACAATGTATCTAACATATATCAGCAACATTTCATAGGGACATAGCAAAATATCATACATTTTTTTGGTGTCTCGATATACATGTTATATCAAACATGTTATAAAATAGATTGTCAGATAACTGTGCCGTTATGTGTTAACGGGGTATCTATTGCTTCTGTTCTAAAGCCTTCGGTACACACTGGCCCTCTCCGCTTCTAAGTCAGTCATTCCTTATTATCACTTTTCACAGCAGAATGCGATTCCTCGATGATAAGAAGATTGAAAAGAAGAAGGTCTCAAGAAAGCGGACCGACGAACACGTCGATAAATCCTAATATCTTCACCGGGGAACAAAAAAGGCCGCAGTGGCCGTGAATTGAAATTCGATATTATTCTTTAAATCACTATCCACCAGCATTATACCAACTGTTATGCCAGGTACCTTAACGAAGGTAATATACATATATGTATGTGGAATCTCCTTCAGGCATGTAATATAGACGAGGTCCAATCCCCGGCCCGAGGAATATAATGGATACACCTACAGGTGCGATTTTGCTTTGTGAAATCTTATGTCAACGGGGTGATTTATTGTTGGTTTGCTCTTTGGAAAATTCCTTTTGGACAAATACACGATGATAATGGAAAGACCGTCAACCATATAGAAACGGTAAATAAATAGAAGGGGAAAAGAACTTTGTGTAAATTGGTTTGTGTAAAAGTAACGAGGAATATTGGGGTCTAAACTATATTTTTAACTTCGTTTGTGAAGACATCTCGAGAAAAATTCGGAAGCTGTCATCCTCCTACGATATTTTCTCTATTCGCGATCCTAACTTATAAACGTAACCATTTTATGTATGTCGACGTTTGATCGACTATAAGGTTGCGTGTATCGCAGTCTCAAACAATAAATCACCTGCTACCACATATTGAGGTTACGACCCTCTGTCCAATGCATTACAAGGTAAAATGTGTTTTGTGTCCACACTGACGTAACTGCCAATGTCGTGCTTGGTTGGCCCACTTTTTACATTTTGATGCCGAGCTCAGGCACGGACCTTCTATATTTTCCTCATCCCTCCTATTATGACGTCAGTAGTAGACACCTAAACATATTGGTACATATATGGGTACATTCAAACATGAATGTCCCTCTATGTAGGTTCTATATCAAAGAAGAAACTTTAAAATTTGTATCGTTCACGCAGCATTTCTGATGCAAGGGTATCACCCAAGTTTGTATAAATAGTCCGTTAGTTACTCAACCTTACTATGTTTATCTCGGTACCTTTGATTCTCTCTCGGTATATTTGCACAGGACAGTTCATCCTTTTGCCATTAGGATTTTGGTATTGCTTGTTGTCATGCAATCGTCCATTGAAGCATCCCGAATGTCGAAAGTATGTACCATGAAAACTTTACTTGAACTCTTTAACTTTGTTTTATCTCGATTAGACCTTTGAAGAGTTCTCGAAATTGAACAGATGATTACACGGTGGGGAGAAACACCGATGGCCTTTTTTGGAAAGGTTAACATTAGACTTTGACGATTTTTCGGGAACTAATTAGTAGAAAGAATAACTTGAGTTTTCGTGGCATTGAAAATTTCTCAGAGTAGAAACTAGAGGGGTGGCTACGCGTGGGTGAGAGGTTATATTACTTCTGGTCGGGGATAGCGGAGAAACCACAAACTACGTACCGAGGAATTGAACAAACCGTTGCGAGAACTTCACTGGTAAGAGAGCACGACTTCTCGCAGGAAATATAATTTCTCAAGACATCTCTCGTAGAGAAGATGCTTTCTCCGGGTAAACGAGCTTTTTAGTCAATTGTCATAAATCTTTCGTGGTACCATTATCGCATTAAGGGCATTACTTCGCGTTAGGTACTCTCAGCGATTTTTAATGTACGTGTCACACTTTATTACACTTTTTCCCTTCGTTCGTGTTCCACTTACTCTCGTTTTCTTTTGATCCTTCCACCAGGGATCAACCTCGGATCTTCGACACCGTCATCGTTCCCACGGTTACTCAGGGCTCAACAAGAACCGAGTGTTTCTCATTATTCCTTCAGCAATCAAAGGAACAACTTTTCGTCCAGCAGTGGCATCACATGCGTCTAAGGTAGCATGGTGGATTTATGCTAGAAAGTTAACCCTACAACCCTGCTCAAAAACAAAATTGTTGGCTCAAAACAAAATTTGTTAACCGTGATGTTCGTTTACTAATTTCGGCGATCAGTAAACATTATGATTTATTTATGAGAATAATTATTATTTGCTAGTATTAAATTCAGGTTTTAAAAGTTTTTCTTATTTGTTTTAGGAAATTTAACAAATTATATATGGCTATTGTTTTGACTTCAGTAAAACTGTACTACATTACCTTAAAGTGCACAACTCACAATGTAACACTATTTTCAGTTTTTCCGTTATGACTGTGCCATAGATTGTATTGAAGAGTATAAACGGCCGTCTTAAATTTCCAATCACGAAAATCTTAAATAACACACAAACGATATACTATCTTTATCGAACAGAAGTAAACCCATATTTCTCCAAGTTCCACAATTACTGAAATGGAACTTCGATAAGAAATAATTATGAGATAAAGGCATGAGGTACATGTAGAATTTTGACACAAGCATTTTATGTATCAAAAAATTGTCGTAACGTATCAATTATTCCACATAAAAGTATCATGTGAGTAACAAGGTAGCTCGCAAAAATATTCATGCATCACTTTTGCATGAGAATGTTTATTACATACTCATAAATTACGATATTCCATTTCGAGGTTATGATGTACTCTCCAGTTTCCTGAAGTCACATTGTTCAAAGTTCAAGTCCGTAAGACTTGCCATACTCGTCTTCGATCTTCGTAAGACTTCAAGTGAATCAGCTCCACACTGACGACAGACATGTTATAGACGTGTCCCATTGATCAATGTTCGATACTCTCTATTATGTTTATGAATTTAAACTGTTTATCAATGTTTCTATCAGTTAACCGGATATGCCAGAAGGACATCGTTTAAACTCCACTGCTCGATTTTACAGCGAAAGTTGAGTCGCGCCGAGTTCGGTTCATTGAGTTTAATGTAACGTCACAATCCATTAATCCAACCTTTATACCGGTGAAAATTGATTTCTCCCATCCTATCAGCTGATACGCAGAGTTGCATCAAAGCCTTGCCTTTTTATATGTTCAGCAAAGACTTTGTTTTCTTGAAAAGTTTCGAAAGGTATAGCATCCGTAAATACTGTATATACCTCAATAGAAGATAATCCATCTGAGATGTATCTCCGTTGGAAAATAAAATGTGACAATCTGACTCTCTTTTATTTACAGCCAAGCAGTAAGAGATTGAGGTTCAAAGAAACGATAATCTTCCATCACTGCGAGGATATACCTATTTCGTTCACTAGCATTATAAGCCCGATCAAAAGTGATTGTAGAAAGAAAACACAGCAAGGAACTAAAATCTATCAGGATAGTCCGAGTAGATGCTAGGGAATTTATTGGAGAGAGAAGTTGTGTTGAAACGAGGGGAAGCAGCTTTACAAAGCTACTAAAATGTAATAGGTAATAGTGACGTTAAGCGGACTGCGCGAGGATATCAAGACATAATCATCATGCATTAATAGCTACCGATGCATGCAGCCTCACGTTCTCTTAATGAGCATGGTCATTTATTGCATCAAGCTTCACTGGGTGTATTAAAAAGCCGTACGTAGGGAAACATATTGAGGGACTGTCTTGTATTAGTGTCTATAAGCATGTGCAATGAGATCATTTTAAAATGAGAAAATATGCAGAATACTTTGTCTTCATGAGGAATTCGTTATGCGATTTTCTTAATATCTTTCACACTAGGTTTATGGAAACTATTCGGATGGGATATTGAGATCTTATGAGATTCAGAGTAAAACTGAAATAATAAAAATCGATTAAAGTAAAAAAAATGAGAATTAACGATGATTAACAGACCCTGATAAAGGCATAACAGTTTATTATATAAGGATTTCAATTAAGACGTTAAGATAATAAAAGGTTACAATTCGTATTGGGTCATCGAGTGTGTATGAGGATGAGAAAGCACCCAAGGCCCCTACCACTCTTGATCGTCAGAGACCAACAGTTTGCTTCGTTCTCATTGGTCAATTGTACACCCTCCGGGTCTTTTGCCGCCCACACGTAAATCCATATATCTATATATATGCAGACGTCACCCCACGAGCTCACGTACGCGGATGCTACAGTCAGAGCTTGGGAAGGGATGCAGGGGTTGCCGGTAGAACGCTATCCCCACCGCAGAGGGGTTGTCCCATTCAAGTAAGTAACGCTGGAATGCACATTTACAACCAAGTCGATTGCACAGTTTCGGTCCGGTTTTCAAGCGAGCAGTTTCACTGTGGACCGCGACGAAAGCTGGTATGATCAATTCTAGCTTGTTACTGCCTTGTGGCATGATTAATCGACGCAATTTAGAAAGAAACCTTATTTTCGGAGGGATAATTAATAAGAATTGGACACTGAACGGGGACATCCAGTTACTCTTGGTACTAAATGATTTTATGAGATGTAGACCATTCTTCGAGTATGCGCGTTACTTGGACTCCTCCTCAAAACCTTAGAATCGATCACGTAGAAATGATGTTACAGATATAACTAGCCATTCAGAGTTTTTTCGAATATAATCTTTATCAGGCTTTGAAAGAGGCTTGTAGAATCAGGAAGGCTTTACTTTTGTCGAGTGGCCATTGACGTGGAAGGTGTCTTTCCAGTCTCTTGTTATTTTTCCTCTTGCTTTCTCACTCAGCGATACTGACATCTAAACAAAGAATTAAACCTAGTTTGTTGGTCTTCCGTATTTCCACGAGGGGTTGCATCAAAGGTTTCAACTTTCAAATCAAATAGATCATCACTGAGGTAAACAAAGATACTCAAGCTGGTTTCTTCAAACGACAATGCGTATCCAAATGAATAAGCGCAAGGATATTTACGTAAGCCACCTCACCCCTTCCTATCAAAGTCTATTGATTGTTTCTTCGCAAACTTAGATTGCCTCTATGGGTTTGTTAAAGGACGGAAATTGGGTCGCCGCTGAGCATAAGTTAACTTAAACATATAGAACTTTACATAAATAGGTTTTTATTTCTTATCGATAACACCGATCATCATGCACGATTCACCGCGTTTTTCTGTTTTAACAAGTAGCCAACTCTTTTCCGTACGATATGTAAGACAGTCGACCTGTTTCTTAAAAAGGTCGAAAGAAACGTCTTCAGAGTAGCATGGTTTGTTCGTCGCAGATCAATTAATATTGTCAGAAAAAGAGTAGCTATAAAGAACCGCAGTTACATTACGTGGATTGTATTGGCAATCTTATTGAACTCAATATAATGTAATATATTTATTATGTTTAGACTATACACATATAGGTATTACGTGGATGAGGAAAGTTTATCGATCATTTCGTAAAAACTTTTTTACATTCAAAAGCTACATCGTAAATGTCTTCTTCGTTAAGAATGTTTCCTGTTTCAAATTTCTTACCATTCTTCATACAGGTAAAGCATTGTCAATAATTAAATTAATCACACTGATATTTCAATAGGTGGTCTATTGCTATTGTAATAGTAAAATAATGGGAATCTTTAAGAAAAAAATGGTGTAAGATGAATGTGAGAAGGAATTTTACCTTGGCTCGAGTATCACTTTATATTACTTGTGAAAATTTTCAAACATTTTCTCTTGACATTTTCATATTTTTTATAAGCTGTCTGAATAGCCGTGCTGCTCCTCCTGCATAAGCTCTCGTATATTTTCCTCGAAGGAGAAAAGAAAAGGAACGAATAATAATAAGCTAATGAAGCTCGTTAAATTTTTTGCACAGAACCATCAGGCGAGTGAACGTGTGGGTTTTGCGAAGGCCTATTATGTATATACGCTGTATATCAAACTCACTCGAGATAAATATAAGGTGTTTTCATCCGAAGCTTTTCTATAGTCATCGATCTCCTACATGATGTACATTATACATTTAACTATGCAAACTGATATCCGACAATGAGAAAGGAATAAGGTAGAAACACATCTAAGTAAACATGTATTATTAGGGGCTGCTAGGGACGATCCGAAAAAGATATCGTGAAGATTAGAGAAAGTCGTAGACTTTCACTGAGACGTTCAAAAAACATCCGCCACGTTATTGTAGGGTTAGCCGAATGTCGACTTTGAAGAAAAATAGCATAAAGGTAGCATAGTTAAAGGTCCTAAGTCGAAGTCCCATTGCCACTTCCCATAAACATTGCATGAGACATATCGTGTGTATGTAATTCGTAAAGATGACAATGTAACTTTGTTATCTTAGTCGCCTTTAAACTTGATAATAATAATTTAGAAGTAACCAAACGAAAAGGAACGACCAGAGGCAGTCTCTGAATAAAATTTTAGTGAATTCCGATCGGTAAGTATACATTGAATGGTGGGTTCGCTGCTCGTTTAAGGTGTTGAAACACGCCTTGTTATTTTAACCTGGAGTGGTATTGCCTGAAATGCTTTTGGATAGGCGCTAGAAATTAAATACTCGAGGAAATTTTGATTTTCGATATATCGTTACAATAATTATTACGATTTGATATATGGTTGCCGTTTACAACGTTTGTCTGTTTAAGCAAATGAGAAATTCGGAGTAGAGATTTGAATATTGAATTACAAAACCTGACTGTACGTCAGGTTGAGGCGAGAAAAAATGTTGTGGAATAAAAATATCTAGTATACGTGTTACTTGATTTGGGAAAGGCTAGTCTGTGCAACTCAATTTTGCCCGGTAACCGATCCAGCTTGTTCCCTAGGGTGCGTAATAAGGAATCCGTACTTAAGGCAGACTGCGAATATTACACCGGATCTAATACTGTAACGGTTAAAGCCAGGAGTGACAATGGGCAGTACGATCTTTCGTGCGTGAAGCTAAACGAATTTCTGAGCACCCCTATTATGACTTGGTCTGTTTATATACAATAGTCATTTTCTGCTGATGCTCTTAGGTGTTGCTACGATTTTAGGAATGCGCTCAACTAAACAACCAGGCCGGTCACTCGAGCCCATGCATTGGGTCTGCAATGCTGAGCCTGCAATTCTAGTGGGGCTACTGATCGGATGGCTGTGAATGATATATTATTGCAGAAATGATAAAAAATGCGTTACGTAACAACTTCAGTTCGAGTTTTATATGGATCCCAGTAAGTTACATATTGTAATTTAATGTGTAATATCGATGAGATTCAAAGTAATCTGTCGATTACCAGTTTATTTCATGTTACTACTGCGATTGTAGATCTTGAGTTATTAGGCTCAAGGTGTTCAAAAAGCTTAGTGTAGCTGGTACTTTATTGAGCTCTATATCTGTGCACTAAATGTAAAAAATTTGTGCACTAAATGTAAAAAATTTTTCACTGAATTTTAATGCGCTATTTACAATGTTATGAGAAACAGAATTTAACACCGAAAAATACTTTATTTATTTTATAAATTAACTATTCAGCTCGACAATTTTTATTATATGAATATTAAAAATAATCTTTACTGTGCTGTTTATTATCTTGATTAATACTTAGCTTCGTTTAAAATTTACCCGTTGAGTTAGGAAATTTTTATTGTGCAGTGAAGTTTGCTTAAATTGGCCAAATTCTATTTTTTTTGTGTGTTTTGATTCCCATTTTTTTTTCAGTGCTCTAGGCAAAAAGTATGAACTTTTATTTTCACTGTGCACACTATTAAATTTACCTATCTGATACTTCAACTTTTAATTGCAATAGTTTAAAATTTATTTTTAAATCCACAGCTATTACGATGGTGTGTCTACTTGTTCCTCAAGTATAGTTCTACACCATAATCTTCCAAATATGTTTGTTGTCAAATTTTGATGGAAAATTCTCTCCGTGCAGTTAGTTGCTGGTTGATTAGTTCACCGTTGCCACCTAACGGACATACTTTCAACGACACAATTCACAATTCGTTAAATGCAGTATAATTAATATTAATTGTAATTGCATTGCCAACATATGCTGATTTCATGCTGCACATATTTTATTAACGTTTATAGTATATTTTTTGTAATTTCGCAATGTGAACAAATTTCAAAGATTTTGCCAACCTTGCAGGATTGCTATAACATAAAATTCCTTCGTAAATGACTTATTTTAATAGCGTGCCACATTTTTTGCTGTTACACATATATTGCGAGTTCACAAGGTGTAACTTTTTATAACATCGCATATATCTGAGCGAAGTAGCAGGTATACTGAACAATCATCAGGAGAGTACCTGCAATTTTTTGGGAAGTATTAGGATTAATACAAATGTATGTAAATATAATATTTAAATTTATATTACATCCAATACTCAATTTATACGAATAAATCCAATATTATTGCACAGGTTTGGTCTGTCCGCCCTCATCCAAAAGTCTTAAAGGTTTCAAATCGTTTAAAAGTATACTCTTTTGACGAAACGATTTGTAATGATTCTTTATTCAAGGTTCAAGTAATACGGAGGAGGAGAGTGCAACGATACTGAGTAATGGTCTCATCAGGAGGTAGATGCGTTTATGAAAATACTGAAATCATTACCTTGACTTCGTTACGTCACGTCACGTACGTCAGGTTAGAATTAATGCACACTCGATATTAATAACTTACGCAGGGGTAAGTTGGGTACAAGATAGTAACATAACAATAATGTATCCGTTATCGAGAAGCAGAAGTAAGCAGGATCGCGTATTCAAGGATCGCTTGTTCTATAAGTTGTAAGTTATGTAATACTGTATTATATTCGCTTCAATAGTTGGATCTTTTTTTTTATAGTTTGCAAAAAATGCGATTCTTATCTGGTCAGACGCAATTTTTCGTAAAATCACGTAAGTTTATACTTAATAGAAGAAAACAATATATATGTATATTTCAGTACAAAGCCATGCACATGAATACTTATGAACTGATGAATAAATGAACTTAACAAAAATTGTATGCAGAGCCCTGTGTTGTTTGTTAGATACTTCATTGTTTTCGATCTATAAAAAAAAAATACCTCAAACACTAGAACTAACTATACGTAATTAGCTTCATATTCGCCGTCATCTCTACAATGTTGCTAGGTTGTGTTTAAAAAAAAAAGCTTAGGGAACAAAAACATTTAACTAATCATTTTATCGTAAATATTTAAAGGAGATAATAAAGAAAGATATTTTAATTGTTTCCAACGACAAAGACTTTTGTATTACTCGGTTGCCTTTCCGGGTGAATCGTACGAGTGGTAGGACTAAAATACCAAATTCTCATTGGCCAAATTCTTCATTAGAAAGAATTTTGACCAACGAGGAGTTTGATTTTTAGATTTTTCCGACTGATGGAACTAGTATGATTGATCTGTAAAGGCACCTTACATCTTGCAACAGTTTTAAAATTTGACCAAATGTATTTTCTCCCGCAGCGCTGTTTCTGCTGAATACGGCTCTATTTCTCATGGTCTAAAAACTTTCTACGACGTCGACATTAAAAATTTCTTACGGTTTCCCAATGCGACACTCACGGTACTGCCTGCCTGCGAATATCTACATCCCACGATTTGAATATTGACAGAGAAGTGGTCTTGGAAAACGAATATCCAGTTTGTATTCGGAACGTGGGAAGTAAAAAAAGTACCGAAACTCACTGGGAGAAGCCTCGCGCGATCGATCTAATAATACATTTTCTGTCCCTGACATCTTGATGCATCAAAGTACGTAACAAACATAGCATAACTGTAAAATTTTATAATTACGTAAAGCCAAAGCCAGAAACCTCCCGCAAGAGGTGATTTCAAAACGAATCTAAAAAAGAAGAAAAGAACGATTTTTTCTATGATATAGCCCCC
>NW_014333729.1:0-10115 GCF_000341935.2 Cephus cinctus | reverse complement strand
CCCCCGGTAATTTGACCTGAACCAGCTTAAGACTCTTCGGTTGATTACAATCGCGTAGACATGAATGATTTATTTGTGTCTCCTTCTACTGATTGTGAGACCTTCTCGACACTGCAGAAAATGTTTTCTCGCTTTAGTGAGAATATTCCCTTAATGCTCGGAACACTGGAGCAGCAATGAGTTCATGATCCGGAGAAGAGGATCGCGATGTTCGGCGGCTGTAGTGGTGACATCGCAGTATCTGATGCGCCAATTGCATGGAGCTAAATCTGACATTTCTAAAAAAAAAGAGAAAAAAAAGTGTAAAATTGATTTAGATCTATTTTTCCCATTTCCGTTCATCACTGTAGACTCTCACCATTCGTTACGTCAAAAAATGAGCTTTAATTCATCTTAACCTCTACCTCATCCATTCTTGGATAATCGCATGGTTTCAGATTGTTTGAATTCATCCTGAGAGAGGTGAAAATTTTTATAGTCATCCTATAGAATCTGGAGGGATGAAACAAAGTAAGAAACATAGTACACACTTGTTGGTGAATGAGAAAGAAAAAGAGATGGAGAGAGGAGAAGGGATGCGAGAGAGAGAGAGAGAAGGGGGGGATCAACCTCTTTATAATTTCATTGTGGTTCATAGGGGGAAATCTCACAATTTAAGTTCCGGGGGCCCTTCCGGACCGCTGTACGTTACTGTCCGATACCAGAGGAAGGGTGTCGCCTAGCAAACGCCGACTGGTGGCGAATTTCGAGGGGAAATTCGCCAGAGAGTGGGTCGAAGGTAAAAAGGGGAGAAGCTGGAGGAGGTGGTAGTCGACGTGGTGGTAAAGGAAGAGAAGCAGGAGCTGCTGGAAGCGGAGGGTTGACTGATGGTTGGAGGTGTGCACTGAGTAGTGGTGCGACGGGGTAGCAAAATTCGAAGAACAACCCATACACAGAGAAGAACCTCGCGAAGAGGAGGCGTGGATAGACGGCAGCCGTTGGCACTTCAGTTGCTCCACAAATTCTGGACTCTGCGGACTAACAGGTTAGTGCACTCTGTTCATGATTCATCCACTGTCGTTATCGATGCAGACAAACGAACCGGTTAGATATTTTTATCATGCAGTTATTCTTCTTGTTTCTTTAACAAACAGTGTAAACACCAACAAGTAACGTTCATTCAACACCGACTACGTATTATCCCTGTCGTATTTGCAAATGCCTTGAACAAAAATTATTCTTATATTAATGTTGAAAATACGATCGAGATCTTCGTGTGCTTGAATTTCTTTAGAAATCCTGTATTATCTATGCTTTAAGATTTTCCATGGAATGCTATAAATAAATGGCGAATCAACGAATAATGGCGTCAGACAGGTCGTATGGCGTGTTGAGAATTTTAACCAACGATCTTTTACTATGTTTTCATTCGTATAATATATGCCTCTTTTCGAAGTCTCAAAATATTTATCGTAAATATCTTTTTGGCACAGTGTATGAAAGATTGAACTTAAAGTTGGGAATGAGCAGAAATTTAGGATAAATTTTTTTAAATAAGAAACTCCCTAATGGAAAATGAACGCTACATACCTGTCGGATTTGTCGATCGAACTTATGGCACTTGTTGCAACTAGCTACCCCTGTCCTTATACCGTACGAAGGCATCGCTACTGAAGCAACCTATGTCTGTTACTTTATTGGCATCTTTTCCTTTATTTCATAATGTGAATGCAAAAGGACGTGAGAAATTTAAGTGAAACATTTATCTATATTTTATAATGAATGATATTTCGAAATACTGATAAATGTTTCACAGATCTATCAAGTAAATAAGTATCAAAGAGAAATTAAATTTAATAGATTTAAACTGGCGGGGAATCTATATAGGTTGTTTCATGAATTTGCCAATCAATTAACGTTTCTCTATAATGAATTGATAATTAAATACGCGACACGGACGACGACGTGTTAGATTGATGTATAGCGTAAATTACGAACCAGTCTAATACGTTTGGCCTGGTGACTTCTTCTGATTCACATCCACCGAGTAATTTGGTATTTCGTGTAGCGAATCGTAATTGAATTCGTGACCTGAAAGTTGACCTAAAGCTCAGGAAGTAGATGACTATTACCGTTTTTAACTACAGTTGTTAATTTCAATCAACCCTTATTCTTTGCCGGTACCATCTCTCATATTATTTTGCTTCGAGTAAATTCGTTGATCCTAAAATACAGGAATGTCCTCCATTACGGCAGCAGACTCTCGTCTACGCGAAATTTTATGTTTCTCCTCGGCTCATTATTACCAAGCACGGGCGCGGCTGATATAAGCGTTTTACTGGATTATAATGGATTTTCTACCTTTGGAGCTTTGCCATCATTAACGTAAAGTGAAGATAACGCGAAAACGTGTAAACCATTGCGAAGTTTACTACATAACACCCGCGATATTAATCTATATAAAAAGAAAAATGGCATACAAAAGTCTTTGTCGTTGGAAACAATTAAAATATCTTTCTTTATTATCTCCTTTTCGCGGGATTCCCTCATAATATCAAACAAAGAAAGATTTGATTCTATTTGAAGTTCCCACCCGCGCAAGAAACCGAGGCAGAAATTCCTGCTGAAAGAATGGAAAGTCCTTTGACTTTACTCTAAATAAAAGTATCGATACCCTTCAAACGTATATTCGTATGTTTCCTGATGTACAATAATGGAACGAAATTAAAAGTAAAAAGTACTGAAACAAATGAATCGACGAGTTTTTCCTTTTCTCTCTTCTTTCGTTGCAAATGAATTCTCGCCATTTCAAAGAATTTCGCTCCTGGGATGTCGTCTAAAATTCACGTGCGAGCGATAAGAATTTGTCGTTGTCGGTTTGGCGCGTGACTCGCGCTTCTTTACGTTCTCAGTAAGGGAGGCTGACAAGAGACCAGAAAAATGTCCGGATCGTGCCTTTTCTTTTCAACGCTGGCGTCGAAGAAGCGACAGGGTTAAAGAGGAACTCGAATGAAATGAAATCTCACTGTAGGACAAAAGGGTAATACAATTTTTACTTTCATTAGAATTACATAGCTGTATTTGAATATGCGGACTTGTATGAAAATACATTCACTTATTTAAAAATGGCGTCAAGAATTTATGATATTGAAGGGCGGAAGGGTGTGTTTAATTGAAGGAACATGATTAAATCCACGCGAAAATTTATGCACGTCAATGTCCTAGAATTGTATTATAAGGATTCCATGAGAGTGGTAAATCATGGCAGCAATATAACCAGGACTAAGGGGGAAAAAAATAGACAAGAAGAGGAGAGTGATGGAGGGAAAAGAAGAAAGCCATGGAAAGATCTTTTCAACATGGATTGCCCAGGCAGGAACGGCTTTGCTTGAATTTAGCGTGTCTCAACCTATAGGTGTATCATCGTGTACCCATCTACTCCCTTCCATCGAACCGGTTTTATCGTGGTCACTTGAAATTGTGTGCTCTCATTTACTTGACCACTTGAAACTGCGGAGTAGTACCTTTCGGTCGGAGTGACCCGTAGGAATTCGAGGACTCGTTAATCCGCGAGGTTGTATTTGAGTTGACCCATTTTCGCAGTCCCGTTCTTTCTCTCTTTTTCTCGTTGCTCTTCTGCGTTTTCGTCGTCCATCTTTCTCTATCTTTCTCATTCCGAGTATCAGCATATTCGAGCATCGGTAGTACATAGGCAGCCTACTCAACAGCTGCGACATAATTGAAATAACGCGGCCCGCATGTTGGATGTTAATGGCTCGATGCAGATATACGTTGTGAGTATCCTACGGGAATATTTTGGAGCATGAAACGAGAATGAAAAATCTTACAATTAGTCTTCATACCTTCCACAAACTCCGTGTTCTGCTTCTATTTCATTGGGTGTAAATAGGATAAATGTCTTATACATTGATATTTCGAGGAGTTCTGAAGGGTCCCCGTACGTAATTGCCATCACCTGTTGACCGAGAGGGTCTCGCTAAAAAGACCAATAAGAAGGCCATCCATCGACCTCTGCGGACGGGTCCCTATTCCGCAATATTCCTGCTTTATTGCGTTTTTCATGGCGAAGAGCATCAACGTGGTTCTCACTATTTCTCGATTCTCTCGACGTTCTATTTTCGTTCTTCCCATTCTATATGTATATCTGAACGTCTATCTCTGACTCTACTCACTCACTAGGCTCGCTTGAGCGGCAGATTACAAAGAACGGGTTACTCGCTCAATTCAGTACAAACCCGTTGTACCCCGTGGCCACCATTTTTATACGGAGTATTTTCACGTCGCGTATCCGCTCCCGTTACGACCCACGTATATCACGCAAAAGGATGCCCACGCTGAGCCTCTATAGACGCTAAGTTCGATATATGTATGTACATACGTTTATAGATAAATCCCTGAGCATGGAGTACTGTAACGCGTTCGCATATCACGGCATCGTAAAAGGGAATCATTGATTTACACGCTAAAATGGGTTACGCGTCGTTTTGTTATACGAGATATAAAAAGAGGGTATCTTTTGCAACATTTATGTATATACAGCAATATGCAATTAGATGGGTGACCCTCTCGCTAAAATTAATGGATACATAATCAGTATTAACCTATATAGGTATATGAAATATTCGCTTTATTAATGAATTGATACTTAGAATGTTTTTTTATTTAGGTTTATTAGTTCATTATTTTTTGAAATTTATATATGTTGGATTAACTATTGGAATTATAAGATGGATCTTAAGACTTCCTTTATAGTATATGTTAATCTCTGCCAAGAAAGAGAGAAAGCCTCTATATGGGGATAAGTTATTGTTCCCTGTGTCTTAAATTAGATAATATATTTCAAAATATCGAGGCAAGCTGTTTTGAGGCACGACCGCAACGAACTATGCCGTTATGTCTTAACCATTCGATGTTGTAAAAAAAATTAGTTTCATCGATGCTAAACTTTCAAATGCTGAATTTTTCAAATGTTTTCAAACTTTTCAATTACAGGAGAAACTTGTTTCTTTTTCTGTAAATTTTAACGCAGTCGGTTTAGCGATTCTCTCAGAGTTAAAACAGAGTGAAACTGTCAGTGTGCAATCTATGTTTTGGCGTTTGATTTCGTCTCCAAGTTCCAATCCGATTCGTTAAGTACTTTATTCGGCCAAAAATTTCAGACATGCAGCATTAACTTTTCAAATTTTGCTCATGCACTATTTTGAATCCGGAACTGTGGGACATCTGCAATCGCTACTTTACCATCTACATCCGGAACGTTATTTCTCGTGTAAATCTCAACGTGTTCAGTTCAGCGATTCGTTTGGAATTTTCAATGTAGATATTTGTGGGTACGCGCGTGCACGCGCAGATATACGTATCTGTTTTTTTCCTAACGGCAGTTGCGCCGTTGAGATGTTCCATTTCGTCGTACCTGAAGAGTAACAATACTGCATCAGTATAATAAAACAATAAAATTAATTCAATTACAAACATTGCTCATTCTCCCTGCCGATAGTATCACCATCGATCATCATTATAATTTTCTACCATCATCATAGGTAGTATAGCTGCATTGTTATTATCATAGGGGGTTTGCATGATATCACATTAAGAGGATTGCGTGGCTTTCACTACCATGTGAGTAAAAGTTAAAGGCCCATTCTACAAGGTTAACAATCATTTCGACACTAGCATCTTAATAATTAAGCCAAAACCGAAAGAGTAATCGAAGAAGAAAATTTCTTTTTATTTAGGTTTACTTATTACGAAAATGGTGTCAAAGTTATTTTTAATCTTGCAGAATATGCCTTCAACTTCGTGTTGCTGAGGTATGTCTGTAAAAGTAGTCAAGTAGAGTGTTGGGCGCGCACATGATAGGGTTTCTGTAGTCATTCTGTAGTAGCTGCTGGCGAAAGATGTAATTTCCACAAAAGCGTACCGGAAAAGAGTTATTTTTATATTTTTCGTAAACTATTTTTGCTACGGTGTTCGTTATAATTTTGATTGAACGTATTAATTGAAAGCTACATATTTGAATTTCTTCAGATTTTTTGCATCGATAGTTTAGAAATTAGAGGGGGGTGGGGACACTCTGATAACGACTTTGAAAGCAAATATCTCCTGATTGAAGGGTTAAAATGAAAAGGTCTAAGAACCTTTTGAATTGCATTTGAGGAGTCCTATTAAAAGACACCTCACTCGATGGGTCACTATTTAATGTGCGGGAAAGGGGTAAACAATTTTAAAAAAATGTTATGATTTCTATTTTTGGGACATCGATCTACGTCGATGTATCGAATTTTATCTTAATCGGTCCATAAATGAGAGAATGGGAGGCCTGTGACATACAAACAGACGGATAGACTGACCGAAATCATAAGGGTTCCTAGATTTCTACAGAACTCTAAAAATGCTGTTATTTACAATTTTCATTTACATTTAAATCGCATGGTAATGAATTGTAGGTATACTCACTGCTTATTTTGGAATCTATAACCTCTATGAATAGTTGCTACAAGAACCAGAGTAATTTTCCAAGTTCCATTAACGTATTCCTTGTACTCCAAAAGATACAGACTTTGGAATGTTTTACTAAAGTTAAGATCCACACAGTCACCTATTCATATAGTAAATCGGTATCCATGCTTCCAGCATTTTATTTTTCCGGCTAGCTGTTAATACCTAACCAAGCAGATGACTTTTACCCTTTTACGTTTCTCTCGTGTGACGCACGTGTGTGAATTTTTATCAGCTACGTGTTACACCTTATCTTATGAATGATCTAAATTCCGTGCGTTCTCTAGAGCGCATGGATAATTTTTGTCCAATTGCCATCTCTTTTTCGTTTGTGCGAGTTCACATGTATTCGGTATTAATGAACGATGCCGAGGGAATTAGCACTCAGTCTTCGCACTTTCATTTAGCAAAGTGCGAAACGTACTCTGCGGCAGATTGCCACAATGTGGTTAACCGATCCGTTGTCATTAATTTATAGATACCGTTTGTTCATTAAAATCCCATGAAAGTTTCCAACCAGTCGCCTGATACACTACACGCATATAAAATATAGGCAGAGTTATTCACCAGAAGATGAAGGAAGCTCCAAGATCTACGGTGACTTCCCTTTTTGTGATAAATGAAATTTTGATAATGAGCACCTCCAGGTGTCGTGTTTCGTGACATGTTACATTATTTCCTAATAGCTTTCGGAATATTATATTCTTTTTACCACCCTATATTACTAAATCCTGTTAAACCAAACTGTTCGCACGTTAGCTTTCAACTTTGATTGGTAATTCATTCAAGCTAAAGAACCGTATATTGATACCACGTCAGGACGTAAACGGGGAATCGCGCTTGAATACGTGCTCCATTTAATTAATGCTAATTACACTGAGACTCACACTGCCAGTAACTTCTAAACGATTTGCCTGCGACGTTTATAAGCAAACTGGATAGGGCAGAGATAGATAGATAGATAGGGCGAAAGAGAACAAGAGCAAAAGAGACACTCACAATGGAGCTCTCTTTCTCGTGGCTTTCAACACGTCGGAAATTGTCCGGGAATAGGAGTCCGGTGAAACAATGGCTGCGTTAGCATATGCAGTAACTTTGTCCTTTCTCCGATGCTAACCATCAGGTTAGGATAGTGGTTTAGTAGAGGGGCGAGAGTGGTTGTCGACATAATACTAACGAGACAATAGGCACAAACAAATGTTGTAGATTCGCATAAAGAGGAAGGAAGAACAAGCCGATGAGTACAGAGTATGTCACTCGATTATTATTGTTATCGCAAGCACGTGAATATATTGTGAAAAAAAAAAGAAATTGTCAAGCATTCGATGCAAATTGAAGCTTCATTGATCTTGCAATGTAGAACTTTCTCTCGTTTAATTTAATTTAATACTTTTGTTCAGTATTATGGAATCGATGTAACGGCGATACGATTAAGCTAGCAAGAGAAATTCGTATATATATATTTACATTCGCGGTCCTTATTTGAATTTATCTGTGAAATGTCAAATCAAAGATACGTATGAATGCCTGAATTAGATGTGAACAGTGTACACTGAGGCTTGTTTTTTTCAACGCGGTTTAATGCATAAACTCCCGTTCATCTTCGAAGTACAAGTTCCTGATTGGCTAACAGCCCAGTAAAAACGAGTTTTTGCATTGAACCACGTTGAACAAAACGGGCGTAAGAGATTTACGCTGTGAAATGTCAAATCAAAGATACGTATGAATGCCTGAATTAGATGTGAACAGTGTACACTGAGGCTTGTTTTTTTCAACGCGGTTTAATGCATAAACTCCCGTTCATCTTCGAAGTACAAGTTACTGATTGGCTAACAGCCCAGTAAAAACGAGTTTATGCATTGAACCACGTTCAAGAAAACGGGCGCAAGAGATTTACGATACGGCTCAAAGTATATCATAATACTATATATGTATATTGTTAATAAGGCAACTATTTTAATTGTTGAAGAACGTATACCTTTGTAATAAAATACATCTTATGGTTCCAATGAGTATGCACGCGCAGTGTTAACCCTTTCATCGCAGGTGTCATTCTACATCGAATCAAGATTATTTTGTTTAAATTTAATTTGTCACACATCCTTCAGGATGTAAATTTACATAGTGTACCAAGAAGTATTTTCACTACTCTCAAGATCATCACATAGCTTTTAATAAAGATAAAGTATTTAATTAATATTGAAATTGCCCTACTGGTTTTAAATAATATATAAAAGCTTTCCCGCATTTCTTAATATCCTGTTACAGCAGATTCCATCAATTCACCAAGTTATTAAATCGTGGAAGTAGATAGATAAATAGAAATAAAGAAGTACATATGTTTTCATTGAAAGAATATTTTAATACATTTTTAGATAGAAAATCAATAAATAACAGTTAAGAAAAATACATTAAGGAATCTTAATACAATTTTCGTACCGTAAATTGAAAGTAATGAGCAACTTATTAGTTATTAAGCGTTATTTCACTAAAACGAAAAATGTCTTTTAACTGTGATATTACACATTTCCTACATTAAAAAATATGTACATTCTTTTACGTTGCATAACTAGTTAATACTTGAATTTTGGACGCAGCTACTTTTTTTAAAAATTTTGGGAAGTTCATTTTTGAATCACAATGATCTATTTATCTGTATCGGGGTTTTAGTTACGGAATAGATTTGGGAATCATTTTTTAAAAAAGGCAGTTATAAAAACAGGAACTGTAGAAATACTAAGAATAAGAATGGTATCTGGCAATAAATATCGCGTCAACGGAACACTTGGTCATGGCACTTATAAAAATTAAAATAGTCATATTTAATTCTATTAATTATCTGGAATGATGAGATGGGTTGCTGATGATGATCTATTCCTCCTGTGACTGTTCATCCGTACTGTCTAAAGAACTTACACTCTCCTGAAGGTGTTTATCTTGGACTTCTAGATCACTTCTATCTAAGAGCTTATCCAACTCCTCTGGTGTAAATACTATTAAAAAACCAAGAGATATATTTTAATAACTATTGTTACAATAGATAAAACATGTCGAAAATGTCTGAGCTTTGTAATACAAGAATAATAAAAAGCCAGTCCCACGTTGTTTGTCAAGATTTGTGAATAGTCAACTGTAACCATTATATAGTATACCATAAAACAAATGCCGTATCTTCATCTCAAATATCATTACCGTCTTTCTCTGAAGTGACAACTTCATGCTCGCTGGACTCGAGTAGCCGCTTCAATTCCAAAACGGAGTTATAGTCGTTTAAATTTAATTTTGATGCTTCTTTCGAGATGACAATCTTTTCGAGTTTGCGTTTGACTTCACCGCGTTTAAGAATCCTTTCATCTATTGTTCCTTTAGTGCACAGCTTGTAAACCACTACAGGTCGAGTTTGACCAATGCGGTGACAACGTGCCATTGCTTGTATGTCGACTTGTGGGTTCTGCAATAAAAAGGCTCCTTTTTGATAAAGATAAAAATGTTCTTGAATTCAGTATAAATAATGGTGAATACTAATTCTTACCTAATCGCTGTCGTACATGATGACAGTATCAGCAGCGGCCAGATCTAATCCGACGCCACCAGCTCGCGTGGATATGAGAAATATA
>NW_014333728.1:0-2111 GCF_000341935.2 Cephus cinctus | reverse complement strand
CGAGGCCCAGTACGTCACAAATTTTGGCGCCCAACGTGGGGCCCGATAAAATCAGAAGACGAGTTACCCTCCTTCTGAGGTCTCCCCCAAAGTGCTCACCTCGGTACCCCCTCCCCAAGCCCTCCCCCTCCGACAAAAATGGATCCCGTCACCGCCGGTTTCGGGACGACGTCCACCACAGCGAGTGTCACCACCTCCGGCCCCTCTGCTAGGACCGTCCCCTCCCCTCTCCCTACTATGATAGCCCCCCGGCTACAACGCCTACCCTTGCGGAAAGGGACGCGATGAACCGAGTCCGTGAGAGCCTGGTGGCCCTCCCGGACGACCGTGACATCATACGGCTCTGCGAACACGCAGGCCTGAAGGTTACGGGACGCATAAGTGACCTCATGGACCGTTACTGGAGGTATGAGGTCCGTCGGCTGTATCCCCACCTTCCAATAGCGTGGGATCCGACGGAAGACGAACGAGGACTATCAGCTCCCTTTACCCTTAGTGCCGCCATGACAGACCCCAGCTTTGACGAGTCCATACGAACCAACCCTCCGCAAGTAGAAGATCGCGAGTCCCCCGCGCGTCCTCACCCCCCTACTAGCCTAGCATCCTCCCCTAGACCTCGCGCTCCCTTAGCCACTGGTCAGTCAGTGGGACCATATCGCGACCCCATTAGCTTCGACGAAACGGACGACTTACTCCTGCACGAGGACGCCCCTCTCCCTTTTGACGAAACGGACGACTTACTCCTGCATGAGGACGCCCCTCTCCCCCCTACCCAACGCCCTCCTCTAATACCCCCTCCAGCCCCCGTAGTCACCTTCGCCCCTCCACCCAGCCAAGTATCTCCTCTAGGACGACTACCTCCCCCTCCGTCCCTTCCCTCCCGTGCTCCCCTCCTCCCGAGCCACCATTAGCTTTGACGAAACGGACGACTTACTCCTGCATGAGGACGCCCCTCTCCCCTCTACCCAACGCCCTCCTCTAATACCCCCTCCAGCCCCCGTAGTCACCTTCGCCCCTCCACCCCGTCAAGTATCTCCTCTAGGACGACTACCTCCCCCTCCGTCCCTTCCCTCCCGTGCTCCCCTCCTCCCAAGCCTCCCAGCCCCTCAGTACGAACCAGAGTGGGCTCCTCACACCACCTATGAACTACCCCCTCGAGCTGCCCCGCAGGGCAACAGCACCCGCATCCGCCCTCCTACCCAAATTCCCTCCCGAGCACCCTCAGCGATCCGCCCCCTCCCTGAAGTCCCAACACAAGCGGACGTGTCGTGGAATCGAGACACGAGAGTACTAGACCACATCAGACGTTTCTGGCCGAAATTCGCGGGACGTCGTGGGGACGATGGGGAGGAGTTCCTCCTCCGCCTCCATGAGTATTGTTCGAGTCGCGGATTCACCGAAAGCGAGCTGTTAACCACCCTCCCCGAGACCCTTACCCATGAAGCCCTCACTTGATATCGCGTGGATAACGAGTACCTAAGGAGTTACGAGGACTTTGTGCGCCGTTTTAGAGCTCGCTTCGGTTACAGCAACTTGCAGGAGCGACTGCGACGCGAGGTAGAACAAAGGACCCAAGGCCCCGATGAACACTCCGGCGAGTACCTGACTAAGATGAGAGCATATTTTAGTTATTTGACCCCCCCCTTCTCCCCCTTGAAGCCCAGCTCGATCTGTGCTATAACAACTTACACCCCGACCTAGCTATTCATATCTATCGCGAGGACCTTCGAGACTTCTATGACTTTCAATTGAAGTGTACGAGAGTAGAATTGTGGCGCGAACGAGCTGCCAATTATCGCCCACCCCAACCCTCCGCCCACTCCGTTCTTCCCTCAGCGGCGTATGTCCCTCAAGGAGGGTCCAAATGGGGCAAAACCGCAGCCCTCAGTTCCACCACCCCTACCCTCCCTCCCATGCCACCGACCCTACCCCTCTCACCCTCATCTGTTCAAGCAACCCCCTGTCCCGCGGACGACCCCGCGGGAGTAGCCGGATTGCAGCCTCCTACCTCCTATGCCCAAGCCGCCAGCACCTCCCCAAGACCAACCCCCTCCCATAACCATCCCCCAGCCATCCCCAGCCTCATGGCCAGACCAGTCGCGATGCCCCCC
>NW_014333727.1:7668-21968 GCF_000341935.2 Cephus cinctus | reverse complement strand
CGCCCTGCAACCAGGATACGGTATTCGTATCAGGATCTTGGAGCGGCCGCCTCATAGCCGTTGTAATTTCGCGTCCGTCTAAACGAAACCGATTTATGCGACGCGTCGTTTCGGATTGTACGGTGAACCTATGCCCTGGCGGTAACACGTCGTTATCGATGACTCCATCGTTGGCGGTGTCTTCGTCGTCACCACTCTGCGACCGAAGAAGGGGTCCCAAGCCTGTCTGATATTGCGCGCCCGCATCTCCCGCATCTAGCGTTTGGAAAAAGAGTTTTTTATTATTTTTGGTTATTAAACAAAAAAAGAAAGAGTATTCGGCTTATACTGACTTCTCATTCCTCACGAGGATTAAACATCGACCCGATGTATGAGAATACAGCGTCTAACAGGTTTTCATCATCCCCTACATTTTTAAAGTTAGCAATTTCTTAAATGCTAAAGAATACCTTTTTATACGTTGCCTTCTTCGAGGGTATCCGCGGCGCTCGGGGCCTGATCGCGATCCACTAATACATCGGCCGCTTCGTCGGTGTCCGCTGCCTCGTACATACCGTTCCTAAGAACCCACAGCACCGGTTCCTCCGCGTCGTCGTGCTTCTGCGGGGGCACTGGGTTACCCGGTGCAATGAGTTCTCGAAATTGAATGTGGTCATTGTAGCCGGCATCCTCCAACGGATCTACCATTTTTCTTTACTTTTTTTTTTCACCCAGATGAGTTTTCAACGGTGTCTGTAAATTTATCATTATTACATTGATTGTGCTCGTTAGAAGCGCTGGACATGGTGGAGCGGTCATCATCACCATTGTCGTAGTTGTCGTCGTCATCGCTACCGGCCGATATTATTGCCATGACCTCGTGTGTAAAAAATTATGAAGAAGATCGCGTTTTTTTTCCGCGATGCTGTTTAACGCATACCCCATGTATCGTGAAGCGATTCTTCTTCTTCTTCTTCTTCCATTATCTGTATGTCCAGTGTTGTCGATGGACCTGCAACTTTTTTTTTAATGAAAACGTAAATTAGACGTAATCTTTTTTTTTTTTAAAGTGTATGTTTTACCGTTAGCACATTGTATAACTGTCGCCGTGCTGGTGCTGGGCTCCAGGTAAACCTCCTCTATACGATCGAGGCACCCTAAGAGCAGCCGCTCCTCCTCGGGGGCCCCTTTGTGGTGAAAGCGCGTCAATTCTTGTAAAATTTATTTAGTTTTTTTTTAAAACGGAAATTTATTTAGGATCTATTAAAAGCGGCAGGTACATACCTTCGCGGAATCGATGATCGGTTATAATTGCCCTGGTGATGTGGCTATCGCGCACTCCGCTTTTGTTGATACACGCTACGGCTAACGAAAGTATGTACGGATCGTTTTTGAAATATCCTTTTTCATGACCCCTGGCTAGCACACGCAGAGTACAATGGGAAAACACATTTTTTAATCTACGCGTTCGCGTGCGAAAACGGAAATATCTTATCTCGCGACACCACGCCGGTGAGAATAATCTTGGGTTCCTAGAGCCCGTATTCAGAACTCGCTCTTAAGGTCACTAACAGAGTCACTATTAGTCAAAAGTGACTGCGCTGAGTTGTTAGTGACCGTATTCAGAAATCGCTTTTAAGCCGCTTTTAGCTAAAGGTTTCTCCAAAGTACGTAGCGCTGTCTTGTACGCCCGCATAACCCTCAGGCACCACAGTGTGACGCAGCTTTCGCGTAATCTCTCGAGATGATTGAATGCCGCTAGCCAGGCCTGCGACTCCAGACGCATAAGTGCACGGTGCGGTAGTTCTTCCGGTGTGGGCCTGCTCCACCTTTTCCTCAATGTCGCTAGCTCTGATTTGTCCATAGGGCGTCGATACGTGATGCGGCATTTGGGACTATTATCGTCGGACATACGCCATTCCTCTTTCGCCAACCACTCATGGGTACATAAGCGTTGTGCGTAAGGGCTGTCATTAGAACGCTGATCGCAGATAAAACGCAGCGTTACGCTACAACGTGTGAAATCGTCGTATCCTTCATTCAGTATCGTTGCTATAGACAGTTCTGGTAGTATCACGGGTCTTACACCGGACGGCCAGCCCTTACGGCAGATCATGTCAGGGTTATCAGTGTATAACACATCAGCGTCCAGCGCTCCCGGTTTCGACATGTGTATTGAAACAAGCGATACACCCGTTAAATGGCCCAATCTCAACCACTCGTGTACGGCCTCTTTCTTTGGATTGTGCTCAGGGTTTGCGTGCCGATAGAGGGCTCGTGTCTTCGACCACTGCATACGTCTATGCCTCAAAAATTCGTTGCCGTCGTAAAGAGCCATTTCTTTTTCTTCGATGTCTGTCGGTAAATTTTTCAGTGTATCGTTGTAATGATTCTACTGCTTTTCTTAGACTGTACATTGCTGGATGCTCGGGCGTGCCCCAACCGCGTGTTTTCTTTTGTACAGGATCATCTTAACTCCAAAGTACGTAGCGCTGTCTTGTACGCCCGCATAACCCTCAGGCACCACAGTGTGACGCAGCTTTCGCGTAATCTCTCGAGATGATTGAATGCCGCTAGCCAGGCCTGCGACTCCAGACGCATAAGTGCACGGTGCGGTAGTTCTTCCGGTGTGGGCCTGCTCCACCTTTTCCTCAATGTCGCTAGCTCTGATTTGTCCATAGGGCGTCGATACGTGATGCGGCATTTGGGACTATTATCGTCGGACATACGCCATTCCTCTTTCGCCAACCACTCATGGGTACATAAGCGTTGTGCGTAAGGGCTGTCATTAGAACGCTGATCGCAGATAAAACGCAGCGTTACGCTACAACGTGTGAAATCGTCGTATCCTTCATTCAGTATCGTTGCTATAGACAGTTCTGGTAGTATCACGGGTCTTACACCGGACGGCCAGCCCTTACGGCAGATCATGTCAGGGTTATCAGTGTATAACACATCAGCGTCCAGCGCTCCCGGTTTCGACATGTGTATTGAAACAAGCGATACACCCGTTAAATGGCCCAATCTCAACCACTCGTGTACGGCCTCTTTCTTTGGATTGTGCTCAGGGTTTGCGTGCCGATAGAGGGCTCGTGTCTTCGACCACTGCATACGTCTATGCCTCAAAAATTCGTTGCCGTCGTAAAGAGCCATTTCTTTTTCTTCGATGTCTGTCGGTAAATTTTTCAGTGTATCGTTGTAATGATTCTACTGCTTTTCTTAGACTGTACATTGCTGGATGCTCGGGCGTGCCCCAACCGCGTGTTTTCTTTTGTACAGGATCATCTTAACTCTGATGTAGATGTACCCAGCAGTACCGTGATTCACGTGAATCACTCGCTATAGGATATCAGCATCTCGTCATCTCTCATACATCCTGCGGTATCAGCAGTATACTCTACCATGGTCATAGTCTCTTTGTTCGCTGTATCCTATGAAAACGGGGTGTGACTATGGTGGTGGGGGGTTATGTTCGATGATATTTCGATGACCTGTTTTTTAGATGTCGCATGAGACAGTACTGCTCAGACCATCGCACCGATTGCAGAATAGCATTTACTATAATCATGTACAAGAAGCAAGTACTGCTGTCCACTGTGTACGGCATAAACCGATCGTTTTCGAAACAAGTAATCACCGGCTTCTCTTTAAATCGTTCGGGAAGCTTATCACCTGTAATACGCATCGTTAATCAAGATTATTCCGGAATGGAGTTTGTTCCCACCGAATGGGCCATCATCACCGACCACTTCCCCGTCATCGACAAATTCTTCACCGCAGAGGATAACATCAAGGAGGTACCCGAGGCTTTTAACACTCCTATTCTCATGGCCACTCATAAGCTAGCTTTTACGTACTCATACGGTGAGCGGGCTATTATTTTCAAACCGGCAATCCCGGTGTCTACGGACAACGATAGCTCGGGTGTTAAAAGAGCTAGGGCGTACACACCCACGGTTAGGATGAAGAGGGTGTCCTACCTCCATCTCCAGAGGGTCTTGAGCTGCGTGACCATTCAAATAACCAGGCTACGCGAGATTACCGACAGTGCTAACAACTGTAAAGATACGCTGATTGCGGAACTCGACCGTCGCGGAGATGACGCCTCCAGGGACAACATATTGCGCGATCTTCTACTGGCTCTGGAGCAGACAGGCCTGTGGTCGCCGGTGTTTTACCAATTATTAGTGGAGCTACTCTCCCTGTATAACCACGAGTACCTTTCCTTCGTGCGGAGCACCATGGAGGGCCAGAACAGCCATGCATTACGATTATTTTCTTAATAAAACTGTATGATTGATGTATTTTGCAATATTTATAATATATTTTTATTTAAAACCTGTTTTCTTGTTTTGTCTCCTACACATCCATCTCCCCATATCTTTTCCTCTGTACGATGTTCATCGTTGAAAACGGGTGTTATACGACGCCACCGCACACCTGCAGGGATTTGGACTTCGCCGAGATAAAGAGGTTCTTCAGATGCGATCTGAACCATCATTACGTCATTGTTCGGGAAATGTCTTCAGCATAACATTCGCAAAGTCACACGGCTTGGGCAGTGGGCCGACTTAGGGACCAGGCCTTGCCAATCGATCAGGACATACTTTTACTACTTAAAACAGGTGCCGATTCATGTCAACAATACGCTAATAATCGAAAATGTATCACGCGTTACAGCTTTATAGAATATATAAGGTTTCTTACAAAACACAGGTTCTGCCTTACTTCGGCTACACTTACCTCCTGAGGATAATTTTAAAAAATGTTACCGACCGCGGGTCAGTGCATAGTTATCGACCGCGGTAGATTCCTGGGGACATGCAGCTGGGAATTTTTCGAGCCTTAGGACCGCGTGGTGGGGCGGCACCATATGACTGAGGGGTGGGGAGAACAGGCCACATGGATGAAGCGGGTGACGACATGGCGCGGTGTGGAGGGTCAGAGCGCTGTGCGCTACGTGGCTCTTGGGGGATAGTGGTGGGGGTTTGTTGTGACGACCAGGAGTGGCCTATAACTACTCCTTTGATATCATAGATATCGCTCATGTTCCTTCAGCAACTCCAGGGACTAGCACGGATATTGGGATGTCGTTCTCTACCATGGAAGTATCAAGTTATGATTTTCCGATAGTAGATTCGCTTGCTCCTCAGAAGTCTACCAAAGTATCCTCTTCTTCTGAAATCAGCGATCGTGAATTATATTCTATTTATTTGTATTTTTATTGAAATTTTGGAAAAAATATACAGTAGAAACTATGAAATAAATTAATATGATGATTATAAGATCATATGAATTTGAATTAGCACAGAAAATTACCGTTGCTCATACAAATTGCCTGATTTTATTGTACCAGAAATTCCGGAAGGGAAGACGTTCGTCAGTACTGACTTGTCTGCTTGTGTCCCGGAGTCATGGAACGGAAATTGTACAACGTGCCCTGTTTTCGTATACGATAACGAAGATCGAGAATGACGAACCTTGTCCAGTGACACAGAAAAGTGTTACACTTTATGTGGACGGAGCTTTAAAGTATTTCGTTTATGGACATCAAGTAGATCCGCAAGACAATAAACTCGAACTTGTATTGAAGACGAAAGAAATGCTTCCGGACGTACTCAACAAATTCAAGGGGATAAACGTCTGCAGTGGCTTGCGTGACATTAGCACTCATCTCATATCAGCTGGTACGGAATGTCAAGATTACGTCGACAAATGGAGAACCAAAGGCTGTTCTCTGTTGTCGAACAAAAAGAGATGCGATTTCTGCTTGAAATCGTGAAAGTGTATACTAAACCGCGCAGAACAGTTGAAGAATCGTCCGATGATAAATCGAATTGGTCGCATTTCAAATCCTGTACATAAACAAAAATTGTCAGTAATGCAGAAGAAAATTAGACGTGAAAGACGTCAGAAACTTGGAGCAAAGAATCGCGTCAAACAACTTATGACGTGTTTGAAAGCAAAAGAAGCACAAATGGCAAGCACGCAAGATACAGATGTGGATACAGTTTTAGCGGGATTAGAAATGTCAGCCTCTCAACAACTAATGCTTAAGGAAGTCATCGCGGCTGCAAAGAAGAAGGACGCTAGAGGTCAACGCTACACCGACAAGTGGCTCATATTGTGCATGCTTATGAGCATTCGATCGTCAAAAGACTACAAATTTTTGCATAAGAACAATATCCTGCCACTTCCGTGCAAGAGGACAATACATAGTTATTTCTCGTTAATTAATACGAAGTGTGGCTTCGATAAAGAATTTTTACAACTGCTCAAAAAATATTTCGACTCAAAAATGCCGCTGCAGCGTCACGGGGTATTGCTGATGGATGAAATCAACCTGAGAAAGTCTGTATTTGTTTGTTCGAGAAATTTAACTTATCTAGGCTTAACAGACTTTAATGACGACGGGAGAAAATCCACCAATATAAATGAGTAGGCAACACACGGTCTTGTGGTGATGTTCCAGCCGCTTGCTGATGTGTATACACAGCCAATTGCAGTATTTGCATCAGCAAATCCGGTCAAAGGAGAAGAACTCGCGAAAATTACGATAAAAGCGATTCCATACTTGGAGGGATGCGGAGCGATGATCCACGGAGTTATCGCCGACGCACAGTGGGGAAAAATGGACAAAACTCTTCCATGGTCACAATTCTCGATAGATCCCGATAATTTTTTTTTTTTTTAAATACTCAGGACATCTCAAACTACATGTCCACTTGCGACCATACCATTCCTATTTAATGATCCCGTGTAATACTACGCCAATCGTCAAGTATCATACACGTTTCTTTTAAAAATAGGTAAAACATGTATCATCTAGAAACATCAAGTAAATAAAAACTTCTACAGTAAGATTCTAGTGTAATTATACATTCCCGATTTAAAATTGAAAATAACCACAAGTTTTTATTTACTTGATTTTTCTAGATGATACATGTTTTACCTATTTTTAAAAGAAACGTGTATGATATTTGACGATTGGCGTAGTATTACACAGGATCATTAAATAGGAATGGTATGGTCGCAAGTGGACATGTAGTTTGAGATGTCCTGAGTATTAAAAAAAAAAATTATCGGGATCTATCGACGATTGTGACCATGGAAGAGTTTTGTCCATTTTTCCCCACTGTGCGACGGTGCGGCATCAAATACAAAAATGTGGTCACTTTTGGGTGTCACTGGGACGATGGAAAAAACCAAAACGTGATTTACTGATATCATGGACAACGATCGAAAAGTATTCGTTTTTTCCGATATCTGCACGTCATAAAAAATGTCCGGAACCGGTTGTACAACAAAAAGAAACTTTGGGTCAGTTATAAGATGAGAATCTGTAGTTCTTATTAATGTTTACGAGCGTGAATATTGACAAGATATTAATGAGTATATTAATGAGTATACCTTTTTATACAATAAAGTAAGTTCAGAAAATACTTTCAATAAATATATACCTTTCCTGGAATCCCTGTGAACCTGAAAAAAGTATTTATACAAGAATTTATACATGCTATTTCTATGCGCGCTGAGCAATCAGCAAATGTGATCAGCTTCATCAAAAGATTTACAATACGCAGAACAATAAATATCGATATTATTTTGTAGTTGAAATCGACGGTAGACTACGTTTGCTGGAACTATTTCGAAACATTGTACAATCTCGACAAGGGCCACCCCGGAAATGCACGAGTTTGTCCCAAAATAACTAACAGGCATATTGTGCTGGACAACACATCAAAAATGCGAGTCAGATTTGCAACTCAGGTATGTTTACATATAACGAAAAATAGGATGCTAATTTGTATTATTTTCAACTTTATAAGTTATTGAAAAAAAATCGACTTATAATACAGATCTTTAGCAACTCCGTTGCGGACGGGCTCGCATTCTATTTATCTCACGGATGCGAAGGACTCGGCGGGTGCGAACAAGCAATCTCATTTTGCAAGCGCTTCAACGATATGTTCAATGCAATGAATAGAAAAATTCCAAATCAAGGACTCACGCCTAGTTTTAACGACTTTCAGGTATAGAAATATCCCGGATTGAACGATTAAAAATAAAATAGAGGATACGGGTTTTTTTTCACTGTTACTCAATTACTAATCATAGGTTCTAGAAGATTCAATGCGGTGTCTGAACGATTGGGAATCGGCTATGATGAAAGGAGATATCTCTACAGATGAATTTCTCACAACCGAAACATCACGAGGACTAAGGATATCTCTTCAATCGACGATGGAGCTATGTCGTTATCTCATTGATAACTTTGATTTCAAGTATCTGTTGACTGGGAAAGTAAATCAGGATAACTTACAGGCAATTCATATTTCTCTTATCCAATAATGTGTTCATTACATTGCAGAAATATAAGACATGTGCTTATCTGGTGTACGATGAACCATTACTTACCTCTTTTTTAGAAATTCTTCGGCAGAATACGCCAATGCGCGGGTTGTAACAATCATCGAAGCGGCCCTACGTTTCTGCAATTATATAAATTGATATCGGTATACAGCGTGATAAAGCCTTCAAGATACGGTAATTGCACGGTTTCGGACGATACGAGGCCGGTGACGTTGATCTCCATCAGTGAAATTAAAGATATTTACGGCACCAAGCGTGAGGGCAAAAGTGCGGAATATGTGAAAAAAATTCAAGAGAGACTAGATAGAATATTACAACATGATGATTGGGAGGCAGACGATATCATCGATCCTCATTCAGAACATGACTATGTCCTTTCCCTTATCCTTGATTGTATTATCTACTATGCGACAGGTTTTGTATTTTCATTGGCTCTCCGCGAAAAGTGTTTTATCTAAATGAAAGCGTAGGTTTTTTATTGTAATCACAACAACGCTTGTTATAATTGACTAACATATTTAGCTCAATGTTGACATAAAATTCATGTTATTTCGCTCGAAGGGCAAAGGGTTTCTATTCAAAATTAGAGTTCAGGCTCATTAAATTATTTATTCCAGGTTACCTGTGCAAACAAGTTCTTAAAAAATATAAATCCTGCACAACGTGTGAAGAAGTCTTGAGATTGAAGTCCAGCTGCGGGTCCTCGGAGTCGCAATTGGTACAAATGAAATCACGTATTGGACTGATTCACGCAAATTTTCATTTCTTTCGTCTCATTAATTATATAGAAGCATCATTTTCGAAATATTCTTCTCACATTGACATCTTTGATGTAACTCTTGATGAAGTACTCGATAACTATACCTTTACGTTTCCCTGTAAAGATCATGCCTCTGAAATTCTATCCTATGCAATAGTTTACTATCTTAGGTTAAGAATGAGACAAAACGCTCACCAAGAGAACCTAAAACTGAAAAAGAATTTTGTTGTTAAGAAAAAACTGTCTAAGTTGACTAATTCATAAATGGTGAACGTCGGCAAAACATCCCAATAATGTATATTTCTCACCTTACAATATTTTCGTAGATACTGCCATTTATATTTGTTGAAATATGAAATTGAAATACCTGAAAAATGAAAAAATTACATAAAACTGGAAAAAGGGAACGGTTAATTCTTATTTGTACTCTCCCAGATTTGAAAAACTGGAAAAACCTGCAAAAATTAGATACAATATTGGACGAAATAAAATAAAAAAAAAGAGAAAATAAAAGATTTGATTTTCATTCGTACTTACCTATATGTAAATTAGTGGCAAATCTGAAAAAAATAGTTATAAAATTTAAAAAATAAACAATACATTGGGGATAATGGAAAAGTTGATTTCTATTCGTATTTAACTACATTCACAAATTATGTATAAACCCATTTTACCGAACTTATATATGTTACAGATATTTCAAAATTATTTATGTTTATCGCACTCGCTTGGATTCAGAATATTTCACAATTCGTTGATATTGAGGGCATATTTCTTCTAATATATGTCGGCGCATAACCAGGAACCACCAACACAGGGCCCGTTTTGATTCTTTTCTTTAGTTGTTTTGATTTTCTGTTGTTGTTTAGATTGAGTTTTGTTTTGTTTGAGTAACGACCGGTGGTCAAGATGTCCACTGACTCAGGAACGGGAGGGGGAAAGGTCGGCACCTTACTAGGGTCAAGACGAGAGGAAGTCAGTAAGTCTTAAGCCTACGAGTACTACCAGTCGTGACCCAAGCTTGAGCGAGTGTTGTATTGAAGGTGAATAAAAAGGGAACCAGTCCAAACGGACTTACTTGATTGTTACCTGGCCCAAGTCTCTCACGAAAACAGCAGAGAGCAATGAGTGAAGGAGCGCCTGAGGCGAATTTCGAAGGTCCGACAAACCTCACGACATATATTTAGTTGGGCTGACGGGATTAACGCCTTTTGTTAGATACTTTGAATGGTTTCGCAATCGTAACAAATACCTATAAAAAATATGGAGTTGGGTCTGCGGTGGAGATTTTGAGTGGGACAGTGACAGAGAGATTCCCCTTGACCTCCAACGTCCCTCGTCATCGTGCTGAAACTTATTGCAACGACTCTAGCGGCGACTATGGAACTACGGCGCAGCGACACTAAAAGACCTACCCCCACCACTGGAATTTCCAGACCTGTATGTAAGACTGTGGCCCACAGCAATAAACTTCTCCAGGCTCTAGCAATTCGAACTTGATAACTTCGCTCGTCTCGAAAGATAGATACATCATTCATTATAAGAATTTGAAACAGTGGTTGAAATTAGGTATAAAGTTAACAAAAATGCATTGTGTTCTAAAATTTAAACAGGCACCATGGCTCAAAAAGTATATAGATTTGAATACCGAAATGAGAAAAAATCGAATAATGATTTTGAAAAAAAAATTTATAAACTTATGAATAATTTGGTTTCTTCAACAGCGGAGCGAAAACGCTCGTTTTCGTTGCCTATGTTTTGTTTGCCTATTATATGATCTAGCACTGGCCCATCGTTTTAATTGTATTTTCAAAATTACGCCAAGTACAGGAGTGCTGTGTATTCCTCTAATAAAAAGTATTGATATCACATTATTGAGGCCAAGTACATAAGTCACTACATGTTTGCCTATTATATGATCTAGCACTGGCCCATCGTTTTAATTGTATTTTCAAAATTTCTTATAACGTTTTCACTACTCTTTTACATTACTACTGCTTCCCGTAGTTGATTATGATTTAATGGTCATTTAATAATTAATCAAACTTTAGATGATTTCTTATCGAGTACTACTTGGCGGGTCCATGCATTTCTTGACATAAATTTGCGTTCATTATGCCAGTCATCAAACTCAAAACCAATGTCAACTTTCTATATAGAGCTTATTAACAATAACTCGTCAAAAATAATCACGATAAAAGCTTAATAACAAACATACAGTTTTAGGATACTATTAGTATGTTCAAAATAAGTACTTTGGAATTCCTGGCACGGACCAGCCAAGTAGTACTCGATAAGGAATCACCTAACGTTTGATTAATTATTAAATGACCATTAAATCATAATCAACTACGGGAAGCAGTAGTAATGTAAAAGAGTAGTGAAAACGTTATAAGAAATTTTGAAAATACAATTAAAACGATGGGCCAGTGCTAGATCATATAATAGGCAAACATGTAGTGACTTATGTACTTGGCCTCAATAATGTGATATCAATACTTTTTATTAGAGGAATACACAGCACTCCTGTACTTGGCGTAGATTTTTACACGTAAGTGTTTTTTGGAGGATATCGCAAGTTTTTGTTGTTCAATAGGATATATGAAAAAAGTTTTAAACACTGAAATTTGTATTGTTAAACAAATATAAAATATAAATACATTGTAATGTCACTAATCAGATAAATATATTGCATTGTCGAAAATGTTAAAAGGCATATAAATGTAATTTATAGTAAGTAAGTTACAATTTATAATTATACAATTTATAGTAAGTTCATTTTTCTTAGAAACATAAAAATATATGTAAATTTGACAAGATAATATAATCTTAAATGTAGAATGAAATTGATTTAGAAAGAAGTTGAGTCATTTAGGAATCTTCGTAAGCTTTCTACCGTGATAATCATAGACGTGACACCAGAAGATTACCATATCTGAAGATATTGGAATTGGTGATTGCCTATTCTCTCGGGAATAAACTTGCAATGTGAAGAAGTTTTCGATTGCTATTTTGAGAGCGTATGTGTTGAACGCTTTTCTTTGCAGATAAAGCTTCAGTGGTTGGAACAAATAGTAATCTGATGGCTCTCTGTTCGGAGAGTACGGTGCTATCCGAGCTCCGCGATTTTCAGTCGAGTTTCTGAAGCAATGTGAAGGCGAGTGTAAATTGTCTTGGAAGATTTAACCAGTTGTGTGTCCCGGATGTTTTCCTTAAATGTCGTTGGTTTGTTTCTGAAATTAATCAACATATACGGAAGCTGTTACCGTTTTCTTTACAGAAAGTAGCCCGTAGTAGAGCGGATCTATTGCATCTTACCAAACAGAAAGAGAACGCTTGTACGTATAAGGGTCAGCTTCAGCTGCATTGATGGCTCTGCGTCGCGAGGAAGCCAGATAGCGTGCCGTACATTATTGTTGTAAAGGATCTAGCTTTCAGCATCAGTCACTAAATCCTCGAGAAACTTTTTACGATGCGGTTAGAAGAGAAGTGATTCGTAGATGTCGACTATGACTTGACGATGAGTATCAGTTAGCCGATGTAGGATCCATCATGCTATCATCTTGAGACAGTCAAGATCGTGAAGATGCGTCATGATGGTGCGACAGCAGCCAAATGTCGTTGCTAAATTGCGTATAGTTGTCTTTCGATTAACTTTAATGTTATTGCATGATTCGTTGTCGTTGACAGTGGATGGTTGTCACGACCGTTCGTTGTCTTAGAGACTTGTATCTTCTGAAGCGAACTAATTAAATCAGCGGTTGATCGTCCATCAAAATACGGTGCCTCTGTGGAACGTATTGTGGATATTCGCTGTTGCTGCGACCTCGAGAGAGAGGAGCATGGCGTGTACGCAGTGCGATCTTATATCAGCGACATACTAATATTGCAATAGCGTGCCTTTTAAAATTCAATACTCCCCCTCGATTTAAGGATGGTTGTTCTTCGAGATTGGGAAGTTAGACAAAGCGAGGAGTTTCACACATTTCATGTGTTTTGGCCTGGATAGTCCCTTGGTAAAAATGTTCGCAGCCATCTCATCGGTTGGAGTGTATTCGATTGTTATCTGGGCTCCGTGAAGATGACTATCCCGGCCCTTCTCCGAGGGAAAGAGATTAAATTCGGCAAATCCGAAGCTTGCCGAGTCCTATTATTACTGGTTTGCCGAATTTAGCCGAACCAAAACAAAAATACCCCCCTCCCGCAGTACCTTGCCATCCAGGTCGCACGCCGGGACGATCAGGTGTTCAGCGGGCGGGTAGCGGGGAGCAGGCGATCGGCGGCCTCATCGGCGTAGGATATTAGTCCTCGTGCCTCACCGTCCGATTCGCCCTACCGCCACCGCAGCCGAGCCTCCTTCCCTCCCGATCGCGCAACCCTTCGACGCGGACCCTGGATTTTTATCCCTTAACGGTATCAGCGATAAGAATCATATTTATATTGTTATCCACGATTTCGACTTTTTCCTTGTCGAAGATGACCTTAAAGTTTTAATCGGCGATTTTTTTGTAGGTTTTGCTTTCAGATAGTAGTGATCGTGCTTTCTTTGGAATCTTGTAATTTTCCTTGACCACTTATCCTTCATTCTTTCCTCTTTATTTTCCTCAATTTTCCTTTCGATGATATTTTTACTGTAATATCTTCTTAGGTTCCCTGAAATGAATATATTATATAATCAATTCAAAATTACATTAAATGAAGAAATAGTTAAGAAAAATGACAACATTTACTTACGTAATGGACGAATACTGAAAGAAAAGCATTTAATGTCTAATCTTTATTATTGTTCAGTATTTATCTTCTGATGTTGGCCGTTTGTATTTGCTGTAAGATATTAATGCATTTTGTGAAACAATTCGACGGGCAGTAAATGAATTATGAAATTATGTAAAATGTGGTAATATAGAGTATACCTCAATTGTTATTGCTTAATTTGAGAAAAGCCTTATTATATGCTGTATGTATGTATATCACAGAACGTAGTTACCACTGAACGATAACGTTAAGCTGTTTATTCTTATAAGGTGTAATTCGTGTATTTGGATTCGTGTGTTGAGTTTCCCAATCGTCGCATTCGTAACTGCCAAAAGACATAATTTACATACATTAGATCTTTTAGATTCTATTATAACAATTTAATACTTTTAAAGAAAAAATGTAATGGGCACTTACCTATTTTTTGAGGCCA
>NW_014333727.1:1968-6929 GCF_000341935.2 Cephus cinctus | reverse complement strand
TTATGGTATTTTCTGTAAGAAAAAAATATATGCATCTTTCGCACATCTGGGCCAAGATCGTTTACTGATATTAAAGTCATCCGCAAAGATCCAACTGGAATCAGGATCTCTTAACATGCTTGTATAATGACCCCTGGTTAGATGTTGTCCATGATGAAACACAGCACTTGTTACTTTGTAATTATTTCCACCTAATGATAATTTACTTGTGGGAATCTCTTTGATTTTGCAAGTTTCAATTTTAATCATATGCCCATCCTGAAAACGGTAAAGTAACAGTTAAAGGACAACAACGTTCTTTACCAATGAAACTTAATATTTTCGAATTTTACTAGTTTCATGACACTGTTGGCAATAACCGTCATTAATATAATGCCAATGTGATAAAGAAGAATCAATTGACATCTGCAGATTAATACTCTTTGCAGATGAAGAAATAGGTAACGTTATTATGAAATTACGTTGAGTATTTGTAGTAGTATCTCCACAAGTTTTACATCTCATTGTTGTCGTTAATTGATGGTCAATAATATTGCGAATACTATCTGATTTGTTACAAAGCGCTATAAGAAACTCCGATGCATCTCGTTGACTATTTGTACAAAACTTGTCACCAGCAAATTGTCTAATTTCGAATGAATCTATCGATTCACCCTGCAAGTAGCAAGTTATGAAACGAGTAAGAGCATCAGAAGTTTTTTGATTTCTCAACGTTCTGTTGATCGGTGCACAATGAACAATGCATTGCATGATTGCATTAGCATAGCAAGAAACGTTATCAATATTTTTTAATCCTTTGACGTTATGATGGACTGTAGCAGTATTTTCTTGTATCATTTCTTGAACATCAATGATATTTGTGTCTGTTATCCACACGAAATCTGTCCTTTTTCGATGACGTTCCTTTGGAATAGGAATTTCTGGGACCTAGGGTTTATATAATTTTTTTAATCGATTATATTCAACAATTGCGGTTTCACTTGCTTTGATGGATTGTGGATCGTAATTGATCAAATGCACTCCATCCATAGAGGTAACGCGCGAGAGGGCAACGTAAATTTGACCACAACTGAACACACGATTGCCAGCATCGACGACGGCATTGTTCAGAGTGAGTCCTTGACTCTTGTGGATAGTAATTCCATAGCTAAGAGAAACGGGAAATTGCTTACGAAATACAAAGGCACTGTCCATCACCTGAAACTTTACGGTAACCTGTTCTATTGAATATTCATTTCCTGAAGGCAACTTCATTTTTATCGCCTCAATATCTGTTCCATCTACAGTTCGTTGAACAGAAGTCACCTGACCAATGGTGCCATTAACAAGACCTAAAGTAACGTACTGGCACATCTCCTCATTGGAGGAGTCAGCCATAAGGAAAGGAAGGAGGACCTAAAGTAACGTCGATGTTTCTCCTAATCATTATCTTTGCTCCTATTTTAATAATTATACTTTTAGAAAGACCAGCAGTTCGAGAACTATCTTCATCATTTTTTGTCAGTATCGTAGAAATCTTCTTTTTTAAATAAACTGGACAATCGATAGTATCTCGTGCCAACAATATTATTTCATCCGACGATATTTGTTGCAACATTGCTGTATTAAGAACATCGCACATGTGACGAGTAGGTAACAAACAAACTGCATCACAGGGTAATTTATTAATGTAAGTGCAAAGTTCTTGTAATCTGAGAGCAGCAGTTGAAGATTTAAATTGAATTTGTCTGGATTCAAGAGTTTTTAAATCATTGTTCGTGACATTACCAATCCGGATTCTCGAGAGTAAGTCATGGTATGCTGTATCATTTCGTTGACGCATACTAATTGTTAACTCATCGTATTTGAATAAAGTAGTCCATAGATTAATCGTTCCTAGAGAACCCAGATATTTTTCTATTTTGGCTTTAAGTAAAGACACAAACGCCGGTTCTTCATATACAGGAGGAAGTTGAAGCAAATCCCCAAATAGAAGAATATGTTTTCTACCAAACCAACCGTTATTACAATCAGTTGTGTCATATATTTCTGCTAATCGAAGATGTATGTACATCAAAGTGATATTTGAAATCATGGAAACCTCATCGATAATGAATAAAATGACATCTTTTAGATCATTTCTAAGAGTTTTTAAAACAAAATCTGATAATGGAGTATACTTAGGCGTATGGCCATGTTCCACGGGAAGTTGAAATAGTCTATGAATGGTTAAACCGCTTATATTAAACGCAGCTATACCAGTGGGTGCAGTAATTGCTGTATTCTTACTCAAGTTTTGTTTCAACCAATGTCGAAGTGTTTTAATGAGAAAACTTTTTCCAGTGCCTCCTTCTCCACTAACGTAAAGACGTAAGATTTCGTTGTCCGATTGAATAGTATCTACGACTGTATCAAATATTCTCTTTTGATCTTTATTTAGCTCAGAAATTAATTGCTCTACGTTAAGTGTTGGAAGATTGTCACCAACAAGCTTAAAATCTTGCATGGCTTCCGCAGCTTCAATCGGTCGACATTCTAGAGAATTATTTGAAAAATTTTGATTATCTTCTTGGCTAACCGTTTCCATTTTTTTTCCACCAGTTCTTTCGCCCGATCGAAAGCAGTTTCAATTTCTTCCAATCGTTCATGATACTCAGTTGCTTCTCTTAATATCGATTTTGATGCATGAAACGCTTCTGCGTAGGTATCGCAACCATGTTTTAATTCATTCAAATCTCTCTATGGTTGAAATAACAGCAATAAAGCGAAAAAATATCGTTCTGGTTGATTATTTACATTATATCGGTAGTGATTGATCAAATAACCACGTTGCAATCGCCTTCTTATATACAAATTAGTACCGATTTTATATGATTCAACATATGGATTTATGGGTTTAATTTTAGTAATATCGTACCACTTTGCAAAATCATAAAGATTTATTGATTCTAATTCTAGTGGTCTATTAGGATAATAATCATCGATTAACGAAGGACAGAAAATATCTGTAGAACCTTCGTCTAAAGCTTGTACTTCTTTTAATGATTTTACTTTTCTACTTCTAATCTGGTTGACATCTAACCATCTAATCGTCGTATTAGGATCCGTACCATGTAATGAGATACCTAATAGCGTATCTGCAGCCTCGAGAGCTCCGCATTCTCTATTGCTAATAGAACGTAACGCAATATTCCACAGACGACTGCATGCTGACTTTGTAGATTTAATTGCATCAAATGTTTCATTTTCGGTACAAGATTCAGACTTTGTTGTATATTTGTTGATATACCAATTTAACAAAGCTGATTTCTCACCGACAAATTGGATATCCATGTTCCCTTCCCAAGCAGTAAGAATTGTAGGATTGTAATCATTGATATTCGCTTCGATATCTCTACGAGGAAGATCATAAAGTCTACTCTTAGTTTTTAATTTTCGTCGGCCAGCAATCGACGTAGCTATGTTTCTAATCACCATCGTATTTGTAATTGGTCGCGGAAATCCAAATCTGCAAATTCTACTGACCTTTCCTGCTTTATTTGTTTTACGACGGAGACAATAATCATTATGCCTATGTCGCTGATGCGTGTCTACACGTCGATATAATAACGGCGAGATGTTTCGATCAGGCATTTTACATGTTACATATTAGTAGTATAAGTTGAGGGTTCCAGGACCATAATGCTGCGTCATACAACGTAATTCATTTCTCGGTTTTTGCCAATACTGTTGTGTATTGCGTAATCGTGAGAATATTGTTGTTAAACTACTTTCTAGTTCCTCTTTAGACATTTGTTCCAGATAACTCGCTGCGGTATATTTTTCTCGCGGATTAAGAACATTCATTTTTTGAAATATTCCACTATTTAATTGTCGCATATTATTATCATTCAATAAATAGAAAAGGTATTGTTGATTGAGTCTAAATCGTGAATGACGAGACATTAATCTTAATTTTATATATCCGAAATCCGTGAGCTTAACGATTGTATCCTCTTTCTGTCCATGTTTTCCGTACGGGTATAGATCTGGAAAACATTTTAAATCTAAATCTTTGTGTCTATTATTTAGCGCAGCATCTAGCACTTTAAGCATTTGATATAAGTCGGTTGCAGTGGCATTTACTTTTTTTTCATGCATGGGATAAATTGAAAAGTGTTCATAATATGTTTCCGGATCTGTGATTTGTGTCAATAGGGCTTGTTTATTTTCTTCGACATCTTCTATAGTAAATTCAACATCATTTTCGCAAGAGTCTAATAAATTGTCGGAACATTGTGGTAACTTAATTTCAAAATAAAGTGGATTATTGTTTTTAAGCCATGACAATGTTTCAAATACCTTTTTAACATTCACCAAATTTTCCCATACCACTTTAGCTTTCGTCGGAATTCCTCGAACTAATATATATAGCTCATGATTTTTATTGATTGCTTCGGTGGACGAGCATACCTTTTTTATTGTTTCTTCTGTTGGCAAAGGCAAATGGAATGTCCTACCACGAACTTTCTTTATCTTTTCTTTGTTTGGTAAATTTTTTCGTGAAACTGTTCCCATCGTTTGTATTACTTGAAACGCTTTTGCTCTTTGAATCAAAATACGTTTATAATTATTTAAAGAGTCAATGACGCTTGGTACGTCGTCGACCGATAGATTATTTAAAACGCACGTGGGTGGCATACATCCATCTCGAAATTTCTTCAAACAGTAACGACAAATATAATCAAGCCTAGGCTGAGATGTGTAACATGTACTCGGAGTGAGACTCGACTGAGTTTCTTCACGCACATCATCAATATGAAGAAATTTCATTAAATTATTCCAAGCATTGCCTGTTATTGGTTTTCGAAGCTTGTAAAGTTCTGAAATATCTTTCTTATAGCAAAATTTTTCGCATGAGATACAAGCGTGCCGTGGTACATTAAGCGCCCGTGTTGTAAATGCTTTAAATGCGTATGAATAAGAACGCGAAGAAATCTCAC
>NW_014333727.1:635-1448 GCF_000341935.2 Cephus cinctus | reverse complement strand
TAACTTAATTGAACACACACAACTGCGCTGTACATATCTTCGTATGTTTTGTAATTTGGTAATAGAGAGTACCCTAAGAAAATGTTTAATTTTTTGTACTACGAACGGATCATTATTTTTGCAAATGTTGCCACAGCGCCATGATTTATTACAACCTCGAATTTCTTTTATCAGAGGTAGTACATTAATAACTTGCCCCTTTGCATTCATTATAAAAGAATCAGAAACACCGACGACATTATATGCAGCTTCGTAAAAGTAAGGTTCGGAAGACGGATTATGTTTTGATACTCCGTACAGAGCACTTACTTCTTCGTCAGAATTATATCCATAACTTTGCAGCGCTCGCGTTAAACTAGCTTCAGCCTTATTTTTCAAAAGAGCTAAAGTTCTTTTAATGCTGGCGACGTAACTAATTCTAACATGAACACACCACTTGATTATTCTTTCAGCTTGCAGTCTACATTCTACTTCGGATCTGAACGAAAGTTTATCAGACATACTTTTAATATAACTTTCTGTAGACTTCCTCATCTTTATCGTCGTGTGTTCTACTGTGATATTTTTATATTTCAATGCGATTTGTTTAGCTGCATTCATTTTTATTCTCGCTAGAATTTGTTTCTTATTACGATTCTAAAAATTTTTATTGTTAACTTGCTTTCGACGAAAATTGACACGATTGAACTTTTTCTTTCGCGCTTGTTCCCAATCGCGATTATCTGAATATTTGATACGTTTTTTAAGACGATTATCCTCAACGTTATCAAAGTAATCTTTCCGTTTTAAACCCCGTAAATATTCACAATTTTT
>NW_014333727.1:0-466 GCF_000341935.2 Cephus cinctus | reverse complement strand
ATCAGAAACACCGACGACATTATATGCAGCTTCGTAAAAGTAAGGTTCGGAAGACGGATTATGTTTTGATACTCCGCACAGAGCACTTACTTCTTCGTCAGAATTATATGCATAACTTTGCAGCGCTCGCGTTAAACTAGCTTCAGCCTTATTTTTCAAAAGAGCTAAAGTTCTTTTAATGCTGGTGACGTAACTAATTCTAACGTGAACACACCACTTGCTTATTTTTTCAGCTTGCAGTCTACATTCTACTTCGGATCTGAACGAAAGTTTATCAGAAATACTTTTAATATAACTTTCTGTAGATTTCCTCATCTTTATCGTCGTGTGTTCTACTATGATATTTTTATATTTCAATGCGATTTGTTTAGCTGCATTCATTTTTATTCTCGCTAGAATTTGTTTCTTATTACGATAATAAAAATTTTTATTGTTAACTTGCTTTCGACGAAAATTGACACGATTG
>NW_014333726.1:11478-17862 GCF_000341935.2 Cephus cinctus | reverse complement strand
GGGATCAAATTAAGGAAATAATGAAATCTTCAGTAGGTAGTCAACCATTGAAGATTATTATTTGCACTAATCAAGTTAAGATGTTACAACTAAATCAAAGAATGGATGTTATCGCATAATATCATTCATCAACGGCAGGAGGACATAAAGGAATTACTAAAACTTACAAACGCATACGTCAAGACTATTTTTGGAGAAATATGAAGGACGATATTAGGAGATACATATTTACTAGCATGCAATAGTTGTCAAAAGAAAAAATTAGTGCGTAATAAGACACGCCAGCCGATGATAATCACTGACACATCACTCAACACATTCGATAAGGTTACTCTAGATCTCGTAGGACTTTTACCATACACTGCTTCCGGAAATCGCTATATCCTAACTATTCAAGATGATCTTTCAGAATATTCAATCGTACGTCAAGACTATTTTTGGAGAAATATGAAGGACGATATTAGGAGATACATATTTACTAGCATGCAATAGTTGTCAAAAGAAAAAGTTAGTGCGTAATAAGACACGCCAGCCGATGATAATCACTGACACATCACTCAACACATTCGATAAGGTTACTCTAGATCTCGTAGGACTTTTACCATACACTGCTTCCGGAAATCGCTATATCCTAACTATTCAAGATGATCTCTCGAAATATTCAATCGCTGTGCCGATAGGTGAAATGGATTCTAGTACAATAGCTGAGGCATTTACTAAAAAAAATTTTATTTGCCAATTCCGTACCCCTCAAACAATTTTAACGGATCAGAGTCGCAGTTTCATTAGTTCTTTTATGAGAGAATTTGCTAAGCGATTTCAAATCAAACAACTGTGAACCACTGCCTTCCGACCACAATTCAATGGATCACTTGAACGCTCACACCACGTCCTAGCAGATTATCTGAAACATTATACAACAGGCAAAGTCGAGTGGGACCAGTGGTTAGAGATGGCAATGTTTTCGTATAACACCAGTTATAACGAAGGAACAGGATACACTCCGCACGAGTTAATATACGATAGAACAGCACGTATACCATTAAGCTTCGCGTGTGAATCAGCTAAACGAACCTATAATGATCACCTAGAAAGCTTAATGGATGATCTATACAACTCTCGACAACGCGCTAGGGAAAATCTACAAAACGCTAAACAAAGATCCAAGAAATATTATGATCGAAAATAAACCCTAGAGAATTTAATCAAGGTCAATTCGTATTCTTGCTTAAAGGAAATGTAATAGGTAAATATGATGATCAATATTCAGGATCGTATGAAATTCTGGAAGTTTTAGAAAACGGGAATATCAAACTGAAAATATCAAGAACTAGAACAAAAATAGTTCATCCTAATTTAATCAAAATTGCCCATCAGGCAAATGAATAAAATCATAATATCAAATTACATACCCATTTCTCTGACCAGGTTACACAGGAACCATGGGGACTTACAGAAGTGAAATCGAACTTAGAGAACAACTAGATGAACTTTATCTAGAAGCTTTAGTTGACGTACAAGATCAAATATATAATCTACAAATGGATTTAATTGTCCTTGAGGATCTGGAGAAACAATTAAAAATTCAAGCACAACGTATACTTTTACGACAACATCTTGAACATCTGTGGTGGGAAGAATATGATGATTCACCTCTCGACTTATTTTTCTTGCACCGGCTCTTCAGGGAAGATAACGCTGAAATCGAGGAGTACGAAGAAGATGATAGCATAGGTTGGATAGACTGGAGAGGTTACGGTAGCAATTGGGATGAAAATTAAAAATGGAATTCACACTCATAAAATACAAAAATTCACAATCACAGATTTACAAGTGATATATGATTTATTAAAGAAAAGGAGTTATTATAAAAAGTTATTATAAAGGTTGTTATAAAATATCTATACATTATCATATTATGAAAGGGTACATTAGAGGGTTCTATTTAGGGCCCGGGTTCCCCGGATCAATTAGGCTCTCTGAAGAGACATGGTGGCCCGAACCCCTGCCAATGGATGCGAAGGGCATTGTTCGTTCCTTAACTTCTTTTACTTCATAAGTGGGAATTAATGTATAGAGCTTCCCATCAACGTCGGAAAGAAAAACGTACTCAGGGCCGTGTTCTTTCGCTTCTTTGAGATTGGCGAGCAACCTCGCCAGGCGGACAGGATTTTGGTTAGCCCATGTTGCGGGTATTTTAATGTTTGCCAATTCATTCAGGCACTATGTAATAGAAAGAAGAAAGAATCACATCAAAATTATTCTCAAAATTAATAAAAATAGAACATCACTGTAGAACACCATTTTCACTAGATTATAAAATTAAAGGGTACTTACTGCGTTCATATTACTTCGTTCCATCTTTTCTTCTCTTTTCTTTTCTTTACTTTACTTCGCTGGTTTTGAAATGATCCCGGGGTCGCAGTTCACAGTTAAATGAGCACTCAAGCAAATTCACGGACCAAGAGACAATGGATCCCTTAGAAATTTAGTAGAGGGGATGCAACGTCACAACCCTTTTGACCAATCATCTTTTAGGAAGATGTTTAAAATTCTTTAGATAAGAACAGCCAATGTTTCAAAATAAAGATAATGTGGGTTACAGCGAATACCCGTTCCATATCATATCTTACTCTGCATGAAGACATAATACATACCACTCGAGATCCCTTCCACAAATACTGACCTAATCTATCTTAAAGCGTTAAATGCTTATCTTCTCTGGAAAGGTAGTATATTATATTATAATATCAAATTACATACCCATTTCTCTTACCAGGTTACACGCGAGCGATGGGAACTTACAGAAGTGAAATCGAATTTAGGGAACAACTAGATGAACTTTATCTAGAAGCTTTAGTTCACGTACAAGATCAAATGTATAACCTACGAATGGAGTTAATAATTCTTGAGGATCTGGAGAAACGATTAAAAATTCAAGTACAACGAATACCCGTCCTATATCATATCTCACTCTGCATGAGGATGTAATATATACCACTCGAGATCCCTTTCACAAACACTAACCTATCTTAAAGTGTCAAATGTTTATCTTCTCTGAAAAGTAGTATATTAAATTATTTTAAGGGGGAGAAGCGGGTCAACCAAATTGGATTATTTGATGGCAGTTTCAAAATGCATCACCATCAAGATCGTACTTTTCTCAATTGGGATTGTCCAAGCCCTCATAGCTTACGACTGCAAGGGGAACAATCTCAACATTACTACGTTATCACTATTAAAAATAGGAGAATGCGATATTCCTTCCGTCCAACCAAAAATCCAAAATGTCGATATACAACTCTTACAATTGACCGACTTTACTACGACTGAAGTAATACAATGCAAGATAGTAATAGATCGCGATGTGTTACATTGTGGTATGCATTCTCACAATTCTGCAGTCGCCTTAGGGAAAATGCAACATCTACATGAAATTTCGCGTGAAGAATGTCATAAAGTACATTAAACAAGAACTTACCAAATTTCTTCAAATAATTACATCATTCTCACATTTCTGCAGTCGCCTTAGGGAAAATGCAATATCTACACGAAATTTCACGTGAAGAATGTCATAAAATACATCGAACAAGAGCTTACCACATTTCTTCAAATAATTACATCACAGGATTGTCTTTAAATGGAACATCAACGCGTCCAATAATTTTTGCCGGTACAATCAAAACAGATGGATCTTGCCAGGGTATTCAATATTCCGATCCTTATGGCTCATGGTCTGATGTCATAGTTCAAGGCACAGTTAAAATATCACTATACAATTTCTATGCTATCGTGAAATTAAATGCTAATACCATTAGCATGCCTTCTGGTAAAACATGCACGCTCACAGCTGCAGCTTGTCCAGATGATGAAATGGGAAATTCGTTTTGGACCCCTATACCAAAAGACGATTGTCACTATAAACGCTATACAGTACTTTTTGAAGGTAGAGCAACACTTCTCCAAAATAATTCTACTACTGTCAGCCGATACAACAAGGAAATCTACACATTGAATCAAGAGGACTTCACCTTTGCATTGGCAAAAAGAGGGGAACGTAAGATCTGTGGTTACACCTTGATTGAAACTGAACATCCAAAGCTTTTCATAGTGGACAGTCGAGCAGATGGAACATTTGCAAAGAAGACATCAATCGATACTACCAACATGGACATATTTACGTATGTAAACTCTAAATTTGTTTATGTTGAAAAGCATATAAATCAACAGCCTACAACAAGTAATGGAGAGCGCCTTAGTCTTAGCTGTGGTGGCTCCTGACGAATTCGCAAAGACTATCATGGTCCATTCCGGATACATGGTTGTCGCCGCCGGAGAGCTTATTCACATTATCAAATGCATACCGGTAGAAGTAAAAATACGTCACACGACAACTTGTTACCAGCAACTATCTGTATTCAGAGGAAACAGCAGCTATTTTGTGACTCCAAGAACGCATATGCTATTATCAACCGGAACAGAGATTGATTGTAACGATATTGTCCCACCTATGTATCTAATTAATGACATTTGGTATAAATTCTTTTCACAGCCCAATAGAGCTATGGAACCAATTTATTTAAAAACAGATTCTGAACGTACTTGGGAGTACACTAGCATATCATGTTTCCAGCCGAAAAACCAGCTGTTCTCAGCAACGTAGCTCGAGGATTCACCGGACATGGAACAGGGACGCAAGGAATGTCTATATCGCATTTCCTGAAAGGAACAGTTGATACTTCAAATAATTTTACAGAAGCTGGAAAGCATCAAACTTTTTCTAAAAATTTAAATATTAATACTGATGGAATATATCATTTACTTTTGCTATATTTTCTACTTGTCTTTATTAATTCATAAGTAAAAATAATATCTGTTTTAAACAAATCTCTTTTAACTGGTTCTAAAATTTTAATTTTTAACATACTAATATTTTTAAAATAACTACTATTTAAACCTAAAATATTGTTTTTGAATATGTTGTAATTTAGCAATATTATTATTAGTAATGTGTCATTATTTTTTTATGAATTACTGGTAAATATACAATATAGATTTTTTTATATATTTCCATAATAAATATAACAGACATTAATTTAAATTTGGATGCTTTTGAAATTGTAAAACCCAATAAACAAGAAAAAAACTATATTAAAAAAATGAATTAAATAACAATAACTTTAAAACATTTTTGAATTTGATAAGTAATTTTAATTTTATCTTTATTATAAATAATACCATCACCAACAACAAAAGCAAAATTAGTAGATTTATCAATAATTCTAATATTTTCAGTATGAAATTCATGATTTAAAATAAATAGTTGTGATTTTAGTTCATAATGTGTAAGTATTGTTCCTCTATGTAAAAAATGCTTGTAATTCAGTATTATTATGTGTAATTCCCAAAGGTAACAGTAAAGTATTCACAATCTCACTTGCACCGGCAATACTACCTATGAAAACAACTAATCATATTGAAGAAATACAAGAAGCACCATTTACTAATGAAACTGCAAGATTAATTAATGATAATAGATTCATAATTAATAGTGAAACAACTAGTCAATATGGCAGTGATAATATGAGCAAAGTACCATTAAACTGAGATTATAATCACATTAGTTTATAAATAAGTAAAAATGTCTATTCCTTTTACTTCATATGGTTTTCTTTTTTTATGACTTTTTCAACATCAAATAAGACAAATAAAACCAAAAATTACTGCTAATGATATACCAATAGGTATACCAATTTTTAACTGCCAACCATGAAATTTGATTAATAATAATAACATAAGTTTGATTATTTAATGTTTTAACAAAAATATTAGTTGAAGATTTATCCTTATTTTCTTGACTATTTAATAATTTTATTTCTTTTATTTCATTAGTTAAATCAATTGTTTTTAATATAACTGATTCATTTTCAGAATTAAGATTTCTTTCAATTATTCTAACTGGCATTTGAAAAAAAAAAGTGAAAAACTTATAAAAGAAAAAGAACAAAGATTGACTATTCATTTATCTAGTTATCAATCTATAGAGAATATGCTTGGCTATTAGACAAAACTTATAGCATTATTATCGTATCATTTTATAGTAGAAATAATATATTAGGTATGAATTGAAAGTTTTAAATGTTTTTGTATTGCTTTTCATAATTACTATCTTTTGTTAATAAAAATCTCAGATATTCCTGGATTCGATGTCAAGGTTCATGCATCTTCCGGAATATTCCTTAGCCCTCCGACGACGACGACGACGACGAAGTTGCGTCGCGCGCGCTTACGAGTAATTAGACACCTCGGGGGGATGAGGGACCGCATTCTCGACGCACGACTCTGCGAGATAACGTTCGGTATTGCGCATTCGAACAACCGATA
>NW_014333726.1:4076-10948 GCF_000341935.2 Cephus cinctus | reverse complement strand
CTAGAATCGAGCGCAAAATTCCCGGAATGTGACGAAAAATTCCCGGAATCGAGCGAAAATTCTTGGAATCGAGGGGTCCTGATGACGTCACTTCCAGAAATCGTAGAGCTCACGACGGTAACTTAGCACGGACACCCACCTTCGAAGGCTCTGGAGTGTCGGTATTATGTCGGTGCAGGAATCTATATCCAGAACTCTCCAGCTTATACTACTTATTTAGACTTTTCAGTCAAACCATTTTTTTACGTTATCGTGATTTGCTTATACGCTAAGTATTAAATGGAACATTTGTCTGATGTTGTTATCGTCGATCGTAGTATAGGCCTGTTGGGGACCCGCTACGTTAAATAATGGGAACGCATCGACTACGGCACATCTTGGGTGATGTGGAAGCCCGTAGATTATCGTTGTTGATGCCTTCATTATAATAAAGTAATAAATAAAATAAAAATAAAAATTTATATTTAGTTTGATTTTTTTTACCTTCAGCGTGCAGCCCGTACAACGTTTGAGGAGGTTGGAGCGCTCACGCCAGTCAAATCAGTGTTAAATTTTAGTAATCGTTTTTGTAAATTTAATGTATTATGTAATATTGGTCAGATAATATTCTTGTAAATTCATCGCTCTGAATTTTTCTATGGGAATTTTTCTATCTGAATTTTTTCACTGCAATCAATTAATTCATAAAACTTTGTAAAAACGATAAAAAATCGGCTTTCGATGCCGTTCCCCGCAGTCAACAGCCACTGGCAATGGACCCGCAGGAAATCGAAGCCAACGAATTCCGAAACGTCAAAGTACCTTCCTTCTGGAAACACAAACCAAAACTCTGGTTCGTTCAACTAGAAAGCCAGTTCACCCTGTATCGCGTCCGATCAGACGAGGTAAAGTACAGCACTGTTGTTTCTCATCTGGGCGACGAAATAATGTCTGTCATAGAAGACATATTAGAGTCTCCATCAGATCAAGACAAATATCAGCACCTCAAAAAGGTCCTCATACAGAGGTTCACAGAATCGCAGGAAGTGCAGCTACGCAAACTATTCAGCGGACTCGAATTAGGTGACAGGCGTCCCACAAGCCTACTCAGGGAAATGAGATCCCTCGGAGGAAAAGGACTACCAGACCGAGTTCTGCAAACACTGTAGCTTCAACGACTTCCAGACAACGTTCAGAAACTCCTCGCAGTAGTTGAAGACGTTGAACTGAATAAACTGGCTGAAGTAGCCAACAAGGCGATGGAACGCGCCAACACTCCCTTCGTGACAGTAGTCGATGACAACAAGGATCCAGCACCAAGCTACGTTGCAGATTTGTCCAAGAGGATTGATGACCTAACACTACTGGTTACCAAGTTAGCAGATCAATCTGGCAACAGGCCAAACTCAGGAAATTCCACACCATCGGAGGTTGACAAGTTGTCTGAAATAAAGGACGTAATAGAAGCCTTCACCAAGAGACAGCGAACAAACCAAAGTACCAATCCACATAACAAGCAACGCTCAAGGTCTCGTTCTAGGGACAACACAGAGGGGTTATGTTATTATCACAGAAAATTCGGACGTAATGCAAGAAATTGCACAAGTCTGTGCTCCTGGACAAAACCTTCACAGGACCAGGGAAACTAACTGCGTCGTCATACGCAGAGGCAGTGCATGACGACGACAGGCAGACGCACCGCCTCACCGTGACAGATAAAGCGACAGGATTGCGATTCCTCATAGATTCAGGGGCTGATGTTTCAGTTCTTCCACGACATCTGGCAGGGAGAACATCCGTCAAGCCGACCAAAACACAGTTGTACGCTGCTAACAGTTCCCCAATCGCAACTCATGGCACCAGAACTCTTAGCCTAAATCTAGGACTTCGCAGAAAGCTCAGCTGGGTATTCATAATCGCCAACGTGACAAAGCCAATCCTCGGCGCAGATTTCATTCACCATTACGGTCTACTAATAGATCTAAAAGGTAAGCGCGTTACGGACGCGGAAAATAAAATGTCTGTTCCAGGTACAATTTCAGCATCCGCCGACTTAACGGTGAGAACTATAGCCAGCCACATCCCATTCAACGACCTACTACGTGAGTTCAAGGCAGTCACGCGCCCGGTGCAGTTCACTGGGGATACCAAACACGGGGTTCAACACCACATTGACACGAAAGGACCACCGGTCACTGAACGAGCCCGCCGTTTAACTGGCGAGAAAGTAAAGGCTGCAAAAGCGGACTTCGAATTCATGCTCAAACAGGGCATATGCCGACCATCCAAGAGTCCATGGGCGAGCCCTTTCCACCTGGCTCGTAAGAAGTCAGGAGAATGGAGGTCTTGCGGAGATTACCGACGGCTGAATGCAGTCACACTACCGGATAAGTACCCGATTTCTCACCTTCACGATTTCTCGCACAGACTTCGTGGTTGCAGGATATTCACCACATTGGACCTGACAAGGGCCTACCACCAAATTCCTGTGGTAGAAATCGACCGTCCAAAAACTGCGGTGATCACACCTTTCGGATTGTTCGAATTCAACGTAATGACTTTTGGCCTCTGCAATGCAGCACAGTCATTCCAACGCTTCACGGACGCAGTCTTGAGAGGAATTGATTGCTGTTTCTGTTATGTCGACGATATTATTATCGCATCCAAGGACGAACAAGAGCACAGGCAACATCTCCGTCAAGTTTTCAAGCGATTACAACAGTATGGTCTATCAATCAACATCGCCAAGTGCGTATTCGGTGCAACGTCAGTCCAATACTTGGGTTTTATGGTGGATCAACATGGAACACGTCCATTGGATGAAAGAGTAGCAGCCATCAAACAATACAAAAAACCCACAACCGTTTCCGAACTGAGACGATTCCTTGGTATCGTCAATTTCTCCAGGCGGTTTGTAAGGAACGCAGCTGAAACACAGGCTCCACTAAATGCCTACCTGGTCGGAGCAAAGAAGAAAGATAAACTATCCATCGAGTGGAATCCTACTACGGAACGAGCATTCGAGGAGTGCAAGAATCAGATGGCTCACACTACACTATTGGCTCACCCAACTGAAGATGCCATGCTGGCTCTTCACACCGATGCATCGGATACAGCCATGGGAGCTGTCTTAGAACAACTCGTAGATGACACCTGGGAACCACTTGGATTTTTCTCTAAGAAGCTATCCAACGCATAAAGAAATTACAGTGCATACGATAGAGAACTTCAAGCCATTTATTCTGGACTCAAGTTTTTTCGCTTTCTTGTGGAAGGGCGAAGACTCATCATAAAAACGGATCACAAACCGTTAACGTACGCATTCCGACAAAAATCTGACAAAGCATCACCACGACAGCTAAGACAACTAGATTTCATTGGACAGTTTACTACCAACATCGTTCATGTTGCGGGATCAGACGACATCGTCGCAGACGCATTGTCCCGGGTAAACGAGATAAATCTACCTTTAATAGTATCCACAGATGACATCGCTAACGCACAAGCTGTTGATCCGGAGCTGAAGGAATTACTCAACTCAAGTTCAACATTGCAACTTCGGAGACTACGCGTAGACGACACGGATACTGTAGTTTACTGCGACACATCCACTGAGTATATTTGTCCGTACATCCCTCGTCCATTGAGAAAACAAATATTCGATGGAACACACGGACTGTCGCATCCCAGCGGACGCACTACGAAGAAGATAATTCAGCGCAAATTCGTATGGCCGTCCATGAACAAGGACATCATAGAATGGGCAAGAACTTGCATCGCATGTCAGCGAAGCAAAATATCACGCCACAATCATAACGTTCCTGCACACATTCCAGTTCCTGATAAACGATTCAGTCACATACACATGGACATTGTCGGACCATTACCACCATGCAGAGATTGCAAATACTATCTAACCATAATTGACAGATTCACAAGATGGCCTGAAGCTATTCCGATCAAAGACACATCAACCGACACCATAGTTGATGCACTTTTCACCAACTGGATATCACGTTTTGGTACGCCGACAACCATAACAACTGATCGTAGTTCACAGTTCGAATCTGCATTCTTTGAAGCCATAGTGAAATTCATCGGGGCTGAAAGAACGAGAACGACAGCATACCATCCGGCGTCCAACGGTATGGTGGAACGATGGCATCGGTTACTCAAAACCGCCATCATGTGCCACGAATCCGATTCCTGGGTTGACATACTACCCATGACACTGATAGGACTCCGAACCAGCATAAAGGAGGACATCCAAGTATCAGCGGCAGAACTTGTCTACGGTACTCACCTGCGAATTCCCGGAGAATTCCTCGTCGACTCAGAAACCACGGACAGTCAGCAAATTTACGCACAAAAGCTGCGAAAACACATGCGAGACGTTCGTCCGGTTCCTACAGCGCATCACTGCAAAAGAAAAGCATTCGTGCATAGAACTCTACACAGCTGCAGTCACGTATTTCTAAGAATGGACCACGTGAGAAGACCACTGGAACAACCTTACGAAGGACCATTCGAGGTGGCAGAACGCATATCGGACACGGTCTTCATAATTCTCATAAATGGAGAAAGAGAAACCGTCTCCACCGAAAGACTGAAGCCAGCGTTTTTCGAAACAGACCCAACTACGAGACAAGCAGCGCAGCATCCAGAAGCCGAGGCGAATCAAACAGTACAGCATTCGGAAACAGTACCTCATCCCGTAGCCATTCCAGCGGCTCCGCCAACCCTTACCAGGAGACCGGAAAATCCAAAAACCTACTCCAGGAAGAAGGTCAATTTCGCGGCCTCGCCAAGCCGCTAGGAGGGGGGTGCTGTGGAGATTAACCCAAAAGGATGTAACATTGGAAACTAGCCTTTAGAAACGCGCAGCAACAAGAAATACTAGCGCCACGGCTAGGCGTAGCGTTAGTTACACACACAGTTACACAGGCGTACTCCTAGCTACTTACCTCGCGGCATGGTTTTGTGTTCATCCTCGTGATACTGGAAAATAAAGAAACTACTTGTTAAAACGTTACGTGTGTCATTTCGCTTGCCTTTTGACGTGTACATAAATAAAATATATTGTGGTGAAACTGCTTGTGCCTCCACAGGATTTTCGGGGCGCCATCTACCCGCCGGGATTGTAACTAAAATTTTACTATAGTATATGCTTGACATACCCCCACCACGCCCTCCTTATCTCTATACCTATCTACACTCAACGGTAGTGCCATACACAAGATGGCGACCTTCATTCACAAAATCCTTCAGCCAATCTCCGTCAAATGTGGCTCGTATACCAAAGATAGTTGGAGCTTTGTAGACAGCATAAAGAGTGTGGAAATTCCAGCTAATCACAAACTAGTCTCCTTAGATGTAACTTCACTTTTTACTAATATTCCAATAGAGTTAATGATAAACAGCCTAAAAAAGAGGGAAAACCAAATTAGTTAAGAAACTAGGATTCCCACCAATGAAATCATAAGATATGTGGAATTCATCATGAATAACACTTATTTTAGTTTCAATGGTAAATATTACCAACAAATTTTTGGCTCGCCTATGGGGTCTCCTTTGTCACCAGTATTAGCAAATCTTGTAATGAGTGATCCCCCAAAAAACATTTACGTGTAAAAAACTACGCCAAGTACAGGAGTGCTGTATATTCCTCTAATAAAAAGTATTGATATCAGATTATTGAGGCCAAGTATATGAGTCACTACCCGTTTGCCTATTATATGATCTAGCACTGGCCCATCATTTTAATTGTATTTTCAAAATTTCTTATAACGTTTTCACTACTCTTTTACGTTACTACTGCTTCCCGTAGTTGATTATGATTTAATGGTCATTTAATAATTAATAAAACTTGTAACGACGAATCGCACAAATAAAGGCACCGCAAGGAATAACGAATAGATTATTATATTACTGGGCGCCAGGTGTACCCAGAGATACACCGCTGTCTCCAGAGGATACCACGGTCAGCTCTTGTGCGGTGGGGTCCTGGGTCTGGGAGACAGTTACAAGACCTGAAATTTCCTAATCGCTACCGGAAAACACAAAAGGGGCTTTGAAAAATCAAATAGATCTGAGGTTTCGGTTAAACATCCAGAACCCATAGACGGGTCTGATTTATTGGAAACAAGAAACATAAGACGAAATATAACAAAATAAAAATAAAATATAAAATATAAAATATAAAAATAAGATAATGAAATTTGATAATACTAGAACACAGGAAGGAACAACGGTTCCGCAAACCACACGCGTGAGGGAACGACGGTTCCTCTGTTACGTCCGACGCAACGCAACCCCATTGCCCCCCCCTTCAGCACCCCCTCAGAACCCCACTAGCAACGGTCAAAGACCACGATAGATGTAACCGATCCTCAGCGAACATGCGTTAATTATTGTAAATCGTAGTTACCTATATATATATATTAATTAAGGGATATCATCATATTATATTATACTGTACACGACATCTCATACTTTCACACATTTTCAGAAATCACACCAACATTGTGACATTGCAGGTGGATGAATAGAGAGAGAGAGAGAGAGAGATCACTGCAATCAAAGAATAAGAACGGCACGGGCAGCAATGCTGAATAGGATACTCAGAATTGAGGTGCCTAAAGAGCATTTTCACCATAGTACCGCGAATACCGCGCACAGCAGAACTCCTACCCGTCACCTTCGCACCCACCTCACCACCAAGATAATCCTGACAATGCACTAATCCAACGAAGAATCCGCGATCGAAGGCCTGCAATGAGAGATCGATCGAACGACAGGGTTCAATTGCCCCGATGATGCCGCAATACGTATCCAAATTCCAAGATATTTCCTAACGTTGCATTCAATCCCCTCCAAACTCAAAACCTTCCTTA
>NW_014333726.1:1197-2309 GCF_000341935.2 Cephus cinctus | reverse complement strand
AGCGATACGTCGGAAGGAGACGACAAAGAACAAGTAACGGCCGAACCCCGCGAAGAGCGAATTCGTAGGGTAATAGAACAACTGCGACTAGAACACCTTAGTCCAGAAGAACTTGAACACGTGCTAGACATTATTAAGGACCATCCGGATCGGTTTTACCTTCCCGGAGACGATTTACCATCTACTAGCTTCACAGAGCACTCTATACACACAACGGACGACATACCTGTTTCTACTAGACAATACAGACACCCGCCAGTACATAAAGACGAAATAGAGAAACAAATAGGGAAATTATTGAACACCAATATCATCAAGCCCTCAACTTCCCCGTATAATTCACCCTTGTGGATTGTACCTAAGAAACCAGGATCAGATGGAAACAAACGTTGGCGCATGGTAATAGATTATCGAGAACTGAACGAAAAAACGGTGGGAGACGCCTATCCACTCCCCAACATCACGGAAATCCTAGACCAACTAGGAGGCGCAAAATACTTCTCTGTATTTGACTTGGCCAGCGGATTCCATCAGGTCAAGGTCCGAGCGGAAGACAGACCAAAGACAGCATTCACTACCCCCCACGGACATTACGAATTCATTCGAATGCCTTTCGGACTAAAGAATGCCCCCGCGACATTCCAGCGCTTAATGGACGCTGCGTTGACAGGACTTCAAGGGACTGAGCTTTTCGTTTATCTAGACGACGTTGTAGTATACGCCGCCTCATTGAAGGAACACGGTGTGAAGGTTAGAAGGCTCCTTAACAAATTGCGTGAAGCCAACCTTGCGCTACAACCTGGAAAATGTGAGTTCCTGAGAAACGAGGTAATATACCTAGGACACACCATTACTAGCGAAGGAGTTAAACCTGACCCCCGACTCATCCAAGTTGCTAAGGAGTTCCCTATTCCCAAAAACGCAACGAACTGCAAACAATTTTTAGGCCTCACCGGTTATTACAGACGATTCATACAAAATTACTCGAAACGAGCTAAACCGCTAACCGACTTGCTAAAGAAAACCGCCAAATTTGAATGGACTGACCTACAACAGAAAAGTTTCGAAGACTTACGTGACGCCATATGTCAACAACCTATACTACAGTACCC
>NW_014333726.1:0-893 GCF_000341935.2 Cephus cinctus | reverse complement strand
CATCCGGATCGGTTTTACCTTCCCGGAGACGATTTACCATCTACTAGCTTCACAGAGCACTCTATACACACAACGGACGACATACCTGTTTCTACTAGACAATACAGACACCCGCCAGTACATAAAGACGAAATAGAAAAAGAAATAGGGAAATTATTGAACACCAATATCATCAAGCCCTCAACTTCCCCGTATAATTCACCCTTGTGGATTGTACCTAAGAAACCAGGATCAGATGGAAACAAACGTTGGCGCATGGTAATAGATTATCGAGAACTGAACGAAAAAACGGTGGGAGACGCCTATCCACTCCCCAACATCACGGAAATCCTAGACCAACTAGGAGGCGCAAAATACTTCTCTGTATTTGACTTGGCCAGCGGATTCCATCAGGTCAAGGTCCGAGCGGAAGACAGACCAAAGACAGCATTCACTACCCCCCACGGACATTACGAATTCATTCGAATGCCTTTCGGACTAAAGAATGCCCCCGCGACATTCCAGCGCTTAATGGACGCTGCGTTGACAGGACTTCAGGGGACTGAGCTTTTTGTTTATCTAGACGACGTTGTAGTATACGCCGCCTCATTGAAGGAACACGGTGTGAAGGTTAGAAGGCTCCTTAACAAATTGCGTGAAGCCAACCTTGCGCTACAACCTGAAAAATGTGAGTTCCTGAGAAACGAGGTAATATACCTAGGACACACCATTACTAGCGAAGGAGTTAAACCTGACCCCCGACTCATCCAAGTTGCTAAGGAGTTCCCTATTCCCAAAAACGCAACGAACTGCAAACAATTTTTAGGCCTCACCGATTATTACAGACGATTCATACAAAATTACCCGAAACGAGCTAAACCGCTAACCGACTTGCTAAAGAAAACCGCCAAATT
>NW_014333725.1:0-3214 GCF_000341935.2 Cephus cinctus | reverse complement strand
TATCCCAGACTGTCCCAGACAGTCCCACGCTGTTCCAAAAATATCCAAGACTGTCCCAGACGGTTCCAGAGAGTCCCAGAGTGTTCCAAAAGAATACCGGTCGTTCCCAGTCTGTCCCAGGCTGTCCCAGACTGTCCTCGACTGTACCAAAAATAACCCAGTCGGTACCAGACTGTCGTAGGCTGTCCCAGAAATACCCCAGTCGGTCCCAGTCTGTCCCCGACTATCGCAGGCGGTCCCAGACAGTCCCAGACTGTCCCAGACGGTCCCAGAGAGTCCCAGAGTGTTCCAAAAGAATACCGGTCGTTCCCAGTCTGTCCCAGACGGTCCCAGACAGTCCCAGACTGTCCCAGACGGTCCCAGAGAGTCCCAGAGTGTTCCAAAAGAATACCGGTCGTTCCCAGTCTGTCCCAGGCTGTCCCAGACTGTCCTCGACTGTACCAAAAATAACCCAGTCGGTACCAGACTGTCGTAGGCTGTCCCAGAAATACCCCAGTCGGTCCCAGTCTGTCCCCGACTATCGCAGGCGGTCCCAGACAGTCCCAGACTGTCCCAGACGGTCCCAGAGAGTCCCAGAGTGTTCCAAAAGAATACCGGTCGTTCCCAGTCTGTCCCAGGCTGTCCCAGACTGTCCTCGACTGTACCAAAAATAACCCAGTCGGTACCAGACTGTCGTAGGCTGTCCCAGAAATACCCCAGTCGGTCCCAGTCTGTCCCCGACTATCGCAGGCGGTCCCAGACAGTCCCAGACTGTCCCAGACGGTCCCAGAGAGTCCCAGAGTGTTCCAAAAGAATACCGGTCGTTCCCAGTCTGTCCCAGGCTGTCCCAGACTGTCCTCGACTGTACCAAAAATAACCCAGTCGGTACCAGACTGTCGTAGGCTGTCCCAGAAATACCCCAGTCGGTCCCAGTCTGTCCCCGACTATCGCAGGCGGTCCCAGACAGTCCCAGACTGTCCCAGACGGTCCCAGAGAGTCCCAGAGTGTTCCAAAAGAATACCGGTCGTTCCCAGTCTGTCCCAGGCTGTCCCAGACTGTCCTCGACTGTACCAAAAATAACCCAGTCGGTACCAGACTGTCGTAGGCTGTCCCAGAAATACCCCAGTCGGTCCCAGTCTGTCCCCGACTATCGCAGGCGGTCCCAGACAGTCCCAGACTGTCCCAGACGGTCCCAGAGAGTCCCAGAGTGTTCCAAAAGAATACCGGTCGTTCCCAGTCTGTCCCAGGCTGTCCCAGACTGTCCTCGACTGTACCAAAAATAACCCAGTCGGTACCAGACTGTCGTAGGCTGTCCCAGAAATACCCCAGTCGGTCCCAGTCTGTCCCCGACTATCGCAGGCGGTCCCAGACAGTCCCAGACTGTCCCAGACGGTCCCAGAGAGTCCCAGAGTGTTCCAAAAGAATACCGGTCGTTCCCAGTCTGTCCCAGGCTGTCCCAGACTGTCCTCGACTGTACCAAAAATAACCCAGTCGGTACCAGACTGTCGTAGGCTGTCCCAGAAATACCCCAGTCGGTCCCAGTCTGTCCCCGACTATCGCAGGCGGTCCCAGACAGTCCCAGACTGTCCCAGACGGTCCCAGAGAGTCCCAGAGTGTTCCAAAAGAATACCGGTCGTTCCCAGTCTGTCCCAGGCTGTCCCAGACTGTCCTCGACTGTACCAAAAATAACCCAGTCGGTACCAGACTGTCGTAGGCTGTCCCAGAAATACCCCAGTCGGTCCCAGTCTGTCCCCGACTATCGCAGGCGGTCCCAGACAGTCCCAGACTGTCCCAGACGGTCCCAGAGAGTCCCAGAGTGTTCCAAAAGAATACCGGTCGTTCCCAGTCTGTCCCAGGCTGTCCCAGACTGTCCTCGACTGTACCAAAAATAACCCAGTCGGTACCAGACTGTCGTAGGCTGTCCCAGAAATACCCCAGTCGGTCCCAGTCTGTCCCCGACTATCGCAGGCGGTCCCAGACAGTCCCAGACTGTCCCAGACGGTCCCAGAGAGTCCCAGAGTGTTCCAAAAGAATACCGGTCGTTCCCAGTCTGTCCCAGGCTGTCCCAGACTGTCCTCGACTGTACCAAAAATAACCCAGTCGGTACCAGACTGTCGTAGGCTGTCCCAGAAATACCCCAGTCGGTCCCAGTCTGTCCCCGACTATCGCAGGCGGTCCCAGACAGTCCCAGACTGTCCCAGACGGTCCCAGAGAGTCCCAGAGTGTTCCAAAAGAATACCGGTCGTTCCCAGTCTGTCCCAGGCTGTCCCAGACTGTCCTCGACTGTACCAAAAATAACCCAGTCGGTACCAGACTGTCGTAGGCTGTCCCAGAAATACCCCAGTCGGTCCCAGTCTGTCCCCGACTATCGCAGGCGGTCCCAGACAGTCCCAGACTGTCCCAGACGGTCCCAGAGAGTCCCAGAGTGTTCCAAAAGAATACCGGTCGTTCCCAGTCTGTCCCAGGCTGTCCCAGACTGTCCTCGACTGTACCAAAAATAACCCAGTCGGTACCAGACTGTCGTAGGCTGTCCCAGAAATACCCCAGTCGGTCCCAGTCTGTCCCCGACTATCGCAGGCGGTCCCAGACAGTCCCAGACTGTCCCAGACGGTCCCAGAGAGTCCCAGAGTGTTCCAAAAGAATACCGGTCGTTCCCAGTCTGTCCCAGGCTGTCCCAGACTGTCCTCGACTGTACCAAAAATAACCCAGTCGGTACCAGACTGTCGTAGGCTGTCCCAGAAATACCCCAGTCGGTCCCAGTCTGTCCCCGACTATCGCAGGCGGTCCCAGACAGTCCCAGGCTGTTCCAAAAATATCCCAGACTGTCCCAGACTGTCCTCGACTGTTTCAAAAATACCCCAGTCGGTCCCAGACTGTCGTAGGCTGTCCTAAAAATACCCCAGTCGGTCCTAGACTGTCCCAAACTGTCCAATACAGTCTCAGGCTGTTCCAAAAATATCCCAGACTGTCCCAGACTGTCCTCGACTGTTTCAAAAATACCCCAGTCGGTCCCAGACTGTCGTAGGCTGTCCTAAAAATACCCCAGTCGGTCCTAGACTGTCCCAAACTGTCCAATACAGTCTCAGGCTGTTCCAAAATTATCCCAATCTGTCCCAGACGGTCCCAGACAGTCCCAGACTGTTCCAAAAAAATTCCAGTCGGTCCCAGTCTGTCCCAGTCGGTCCTAGTCTGTCCCAGTCGGTCCCAGTCTGTCCCAGTCGGTCCCAGTCTGTCC
>NW_014333724.1:0-7307 GCF_000341935.2 Cephus cinctus | reverse complement strand
ACCAACGACGTGGACGTGGCGGTGTTTTGGTTCCTTTTGTTATTTTTTAGTTGTTTTAATATTTCCTTTTTTAAATTGAACGTTGTTCATATGTATTTTTAATTTAATTAGATTAGGTTAGATTGTAATTTATATTGTAAGATTAAATTGTAAGGTTAAGATTGGAATTAAGTAATATAGAAACGAAGTTGTCGTGAAACTTTTATTAAGCCAAGACATATATTATGACGTGCGGAAATACATTTTCGTCGGTTTGGGCTAGCGATCGTTGTTTCCGCATGTCATCGTACGTATACCAGATAGAACCTACCTTGATCGCTGCTACATAATGCCCATTATATTTATTTGCAGCGTATTGCTGGTACAAAACAAGTCCAGCTACTGTGTAAATTCGTCCACCTATTAAAATGGTTTTTGCAACATTTTGTAGATTGCATGACAGTTGTTTTTTTCCGGTTGTCTTTAGATAATTAGGATCCGTTACGATGCTCATATCGATTACTACATGGAATCCATAGACTTTTTTGATACCTGTTATATGCTTACAATTTTTGCATTTAAATAGCACGCGTAGGTTGGCTTCGACGATAGCTTCCTGAATTTCACCAAGACCTTTTTCCAAGATCAGATCCACGTTCACACTTAGCAATGCATGCATATTCTTTTCGATGTACTTACATTCAGGGCACAAGTTAGTTACTGTACAGCTTGGCAGTTCCTTGAACAAATATTCCGCCAAATGTGCCGCGTTACAGTTCGCATTCAATGATTTAACTTTCCTAGTATACGGAGTTATGGAAAATATTGGAATCTTGAGCAAAATCTTTGCTCTTTGAACATAATGCGTAGCTTGTATTTTCCCGTGGAGCAAGAGATTGCGTGCTAATTCGAGAAAAGCGTTTTCATTTTCGCTTATACTTTCCTTGTACATATTATGCATAGCAATTGCGTTAGCTATTATTTGCAATAAAGAATCGAAAGCGCATGTTTCGCGAACGCTAATGTACTCTCCCTGTAGTGTCACAGGATGGCAATCACAACCATTTTTCAAAATTGGAATAGTCACTGCTTTACTGCTTTGAACAGAATCCCAATCAGGGCATGGATCCAAATATGTAGATTTATGCTGTGATCTACAAGTCTTTTGATCTTTATTTTTTTTCTGTTCTATTTTAATTTTTCCTCTCCAGTTTTCAATCTCATTTAAAGAGTCATTACTTCTTTCAGATTCATTGTAGGTTTCTTCTTTCATACTTGATTTTGTCTGGTCCAGAGATTCCTTATCACTTTTAATTAAACGAATTTTATGTTCCTGATTTCTTTCCATTTCCTCATCTGTAACATCAGTTTCCTTGTCACATTCGGTCATTTGCTCCTTGTTATTTTCAGCCTGGCGCTCACGGCTTAATTCCTCATGACCAACTTCATCTGTGACATTATGTTCATTGCCGTGCAGATCAGCTGCCGACAAGCGAAGTTTTCCTTCAATGTATTCTATATGTCTCAATATAAATTTGTCCACTCTCATAGGAAGCTGGTTGTGAAACGCTCTGTTTTTTATATTGTTAAACTCGGCTTCAACGTGCGATGAAGAAGCAATTTTATTACCGAATTTAAAATAGGGTTTCATTACACCAGTCCATAGTGGCAGATGATACATTAACATTTTTAACTTTTTGGCTATTGCTTCATTGAAAAAAGCGTTCACTGTAAATCCATCGACAGATTCGTGAGCAATGTCAGTTGCTTCCTTATAAATAGAATTGCTCCACGTCATCCAGTTTTCCGTATTATCATCATCATTGACACTTTCAAAAACTTCTTCATCCTCTCCCGTCGGGGGATCCTCTACTTTCACGTTTTTAATAATATTATTTACAGCACGAAGATGAATTTCAGATGGCAACAACTCATCAGTATCTGTTAAACCATATTCTTCGCTTAAAGCAACAACGATGGTCGATTTTAGGAGCATCTTAATCTGATCAATGTTTTCCATTTGATAAGCCTGAGCAATGCTTTTGAGATAAAACTGACGAACTTTAGGTGATTTTCCTTTCAGCGATTCCCATTTAGCTACCATAGAAATTATATGGCTAACATCTAGACGAACGTAACAAGTTGGCATTTTTCTATTCTTCTTTGAGACAGCAATATCATAACACCTTTTCATATACCCGCGTAAATCTGCGCTATTAGCGAATACTTTTGAAGCAGCTATTAAAATAGCACGTTCAAAATCACTTACCACTACTCGTGGTATAGGCGCTCCATTTTTCACGATTTCCATAAGAAAAAATGAAATGATTGACGCGTCTTGTCTTGCAGAAAGCATTTGAAACACTGGAAAATTACCATTCTTGAAAACACACACGCACTGGTAAAGGAAAAGGTGTTGAGATTTTTCTCCAGACGGTAGCCATATTTTCTTTGCTACGCTCCCCGTTGCGTCAATCGCTAAAAAACTTTCAGAATCGTGCTTATGCGCAACTTTATACAGAAGTTGTTGCTCCCGAGTCCAATAAATACAAAAAAATGGATCTCCAACAACACGGATTGTACCGCGATGTGTAGTATACATACCTGTTCGTAAATTCTCGATAGGGTTTGCTGTATTTATTTGAAGGCGTCTATCTTGCTCTTGTTGCTTCGCTTTGCGTAAAACTTGTGCGTTATACAATATTGGAGGAATATCATCTCCCACATTCATTAGTCTACGCGCCTCTTCAGCCCTCCAAATACTGGCACCTTTTCGAGAATCCACCAAGTGGCTCGCAATTTTTTCTCGGATATTACCTCTTAATTGTCTTTTACGTTTGTGCACTACTTCCTGACAAAAACCATTAAGTGTGCATTCATAAATAACGTCACAGTTTTCTTGCGGCTTTGTATATAGATATCCTACAAGTTTAGCACCACACTCATTGCATTTGCCCTTAAAAACTGAATAATATTTGGATTCAGCATTTAAAAAAACCTTAGCTCGTTTAAATACGAATCCGCACGGGATTTTAGTCTGCTGCCAAATCTTCTCAGCAAACACGTGTGTCCATTTGTTAGATTTTAGTATTGTATATGAACGCGATCCATATATTTTTAATTTAGGCTTGATTTTATTCCACTGGTCTGGTGAAATGACGAGTTGAAATTTCTGATCACATTTTTCCGAGAGTGTTATGTTTGTAATATTAAAACTGGAATCATTTGTTACGTCAGGATCTTTTTTTATTTCAATGGAAAATGCCACCATTACAACATCACGTAAGCCACTGCGATTTTCATTAATAATTGTATAAACATGTTTTGGACTGATATACGAATTATATTGCGACATTGTATATGCTATCGTTTTGAATACTTCATGCTTAGGTGGAAATATTTTGCCACAATCATCTACAGTTCGAAACTTTTCGCTTATTAACAGTTCGCGCAATTTCTCCTTGTCATACATTTTGTGTATAGAAAATATATTCACATTTGAAAATATTTGAAAATATTTGACAAGTCTGGAATAATTTGAAAAGTTAGGAATGTAGTTACAGTTTCTGCTGTTGCTGCTTTATGTTTTCTTTGCTGAATAGCGGGCGCAAGAGCTCGTGGCTCTATATAAGAGCATGCGAAACAATTGCGACACGGGAGAGTGGGAGAATTAATCCCTTCACCGAAAAATAGCTTAGAGAAAGCATTGAGGGAAATGCAAACTTGTAGTATTTCTTTAGGGAAACCCCTAAATGTATGGTCGATCCACGAATTCAATGTGTTTTTCGACAGTTTACAAGCTATACAATTTTTTGCAAATCACACGTATTCTTGCATGCTATTACGTTCCGTATACTGTTTTTCGTAGTTTTATGATTTTCTAAATCGCGGTTAATCCTCACCCTCCATAAAACTCCGCACCCGTTATTCCCTACATACCTCTCGTGAAATATATATATTTTTTGCACAACCTGAACGACGATTTCTTTATTAAAGAAACCCAACGACATTTCCTGGAATCCACAACAAATATAAATTCGTTGATCTACGATCACCGAGTCGGATCATAACAATACAAGAAATACAACTATATTGTAAAATAAAAACATAAAATATGTCTAGTGCAAAACTGTGAATATGCATACTTTGTAAAAACTATTTCATACAGTGAGACGTATGCCTTGCCAGAGAGTTCATTGTTTTCCATCTGTCAAAAAACTATATCGAACACGTGGCCTGACTATAACCGTGTAGATTGGGGTTATCGTATATGGGGAATCTCTAGCGGCATCCTTACTTTTTAAATTATTTACGTCTCGACTAAAAGAAAAGGAAATTGTGTTCGAGATCGCAGATTATATTACAGAAATTCGTTTCTATTTTTGCACGTTTACATTTCTCATGTCATAGCGCAGTTATTTGAGTATCGTTGAACTACTAATGGAATATCGCTCGAAAGACAAAAATTCCCATTTGTGCCCAATTGGGTTTGTACGCAACTGGGCATCACCCGTTGGCTTTAAGAAAAATTCGACGACAGCCTCGTTTCTGTATTAATTTAATTATACTCTAATCTGTACATATACATAATTATAATCCAATTTAATTAAATTAAGAATACAGATAAAGCAACGTTTGATTTAAAAAAGGGAAAATTCGAAGGAAAAAATGGAACCACGTCATTGGTTCCGTGCAGCGCTAAGAGCGGGTACAAAATCTGACAATCCCACAGTCGAAAAATAGTTCTCAAAGAGTTCTATCGATAATTTCTATAGTAAAAAGATGAGAAATTAAAATTGAAAGAGTTCTGGGACTTTGAAAATTCTCCATCGCAAGTGGGATAGATTTGAAAAAAAAAAATGAAAAGTTCCAGGAGTTCTGATGGGAGTTCCGGATAGTTCTCAAAGAGTTCTATCGATAATTTCTATATAAAATTGAAAGAGTTCTGGGACTTTGATTATTTTCCATCGCAAGTAGGGTAAATTCGAAAAAAAAAATGAAGAGTTCCAGGAGTTCTGATGGGAGTTCCGGATAGTTCTCAAAGAGTTCTATCGATAATTCCTATGGCAAAAAGCTGAGAAATTAAAATTGAAAGAGTTCTGGGACTTTGATTATTTTCCATCGCAAGTAGGGTAAATTCGAAAAAAAAAATGAAGAGTTCCAGGAGTTCTGATGGGAGTTCCGGATAGTTCTCAAAGAGTTCTATCGATAATTCCTATGGCAAAAAGCTGAGAAATTAAAATTGAAAGAGTTCTGGGACTTTGATTATTTTCCATCGCAAGTAGGGTAAATTCGAAAAAAAAAAATGAAAAGTTCCAGGAGTTCTGATGGGAGTTCCGGATAGTTCTCAAAGAGTTCTACAAAACGAATACCTGGACTTCATTAATCCATCGAGTATTCTGGGGGTATCGGATTTTATACGATTAATTGATTTTTTGAAATACTTTTTCCAACATGATTTTTTGACGAAATTTGGATATGTATTGTACCCAAAACCTATAGGGAACTGTAGAAATCTTTGAGAACTATTCGGAACACTAAAAAAAATACGATTTTTTAAAAGATGGGGGGCTGACGTATTTTTTCAAACTTAATTTTGAAGCGGATAATGACCGGAACTATTGATGAAAAGTGCAGAGAACTGTAGAACTATTGTGAATCTATTCAGAACTGTCAAAAAAATTACATTTTTTCAAAAATGGGGGGCGCCGTGAAGTTGGCCCCCCATTTCCAAATATCGCAATTTTTTGCATTTAATCGACAGAACTATTTCTAAAAACTATCAGGAACTCTAGAACTCTTCCGGGGGTAAGCAGAACTCTAACTTTTTTAAATTAATTTTCATAATGAGGGGCCAACTTCACAGAGGTCAGAATATTCCCTTAAAGACTATTATCGGGTTCGTACAGACCTGAGCGTAAACAATTTTTCGATATATTTCAAATGTCGTTTGTCATCAAACGACAAAAACTAGGAAACATGTTATATAAGGTCCCAATGAGACACACGGAACAAAAGATATATTAAATTTGTTGAAAAGCGAATGCTGTTTCGACGTCTGAGAGAGCTCAATAATATGCTTGTCAATAATATGCTCAATTTATGCTTGTCAAAAATTATACTCGATTGCGACGTCGGTACACGCGTGATAAATTTTATAAAAAATCGACATAACGTCCTGAGAAGAACAAATTTATTTCACAGTTTGCGTACAATTATCAGCACACACGAAGAAATATGGCGAATAGGAAAGCGTAGATAGTATAACAAAATGTAGCAAATATCGCTTTACATAAAAGAAACAAAATATAGCGAATATCAGACAAGATAGAATACAAGATACAATATAACGAAATAGATAATACGAAAGATACGGAAATTATAGAAGAGGAGATATTCGTGATAAGAAAGTCAAAAAATATATTATGAATATCCTGACGCGAGAAGAGATAATCGAGAAATAAGCTATGTTCATTTCATTGGTAACATTTGGTATTCGGAAGGACGGTCTAGATACATTAGACTATTATACGAGCTATGCGAGAAATCATAGCGTATATAGACTTTAAGAAGTCTTTCACAACTCGTTGCTGTAGCGCAGGATGTTCAGCTCTCTTCTGATAGTGATTTTCGTCCGGACTGCGTCGGGACGGATAGGTGGTTGAAGTTCATGATGGCTCAAGCTTGGGTAGCTCCAGATCTCCCTTCATCTTTGGTACATCGATGTGCCCTTCGCGGAACATCGATACAGGCGGTACTGCAAAACGGCGATAAGGTCCACGATGATGTCTTCTAGTTGACCGAAACCCTGTTCAATTCGGGGGTGGTCGACCGCGGGGTGAAGGCATCAGGTGTCTCTGACGGCCATCCTGTGTCCCTCGCGTAACTGGTGGACAATTCCTTAGTTCGATATGGTTTTGGCTCCCTGATGTTGTTATGTGGAATTCCCTCGACACGAGAATGATTGAGTACGGAATGCATGAAATGGTTTTACATAAAAGTTAATCTAATGCCTACATAATAATTATGTAATATGATAATAATTCATTCAGGGTAAATCTTATAAATCACGATATGGACAAATAATTCCGGGAAGAACATTCAAACCCGTTGAATCATGCTGCACCCAAGAATGTTTCAGAAAAATTGAAGCCACTCAACAGTTGGAATTTCACAATAAATTTTGGAATCTGGGTGATTACCTAGCACAAAACACTTTTCTTGAGCGGCATAATGAAACGGAAGCCTTTCAACGCGGCATCTGGAAATTGCAAGCAACAACTGTAACGTAATTTTCTTTAACTTGACCCGACACCGATAGCAAGACA
>NW_014333723.1:165796-167004 GCF_000341935.2 Cephus cinctus | reverse complement strand
AATTTAGAGATTCCATTGGTACGATACGTTTTAGGTAAACCTCTACAACCTGAGCTAATTCCTGTAATTGATTCATAAACCATTCCACGCAATCCTTTCCACGATAAGCTCTAAACTTAGAGATAGAGTCATCAAAGTTACATTGCAAATAGTACGCTACACTGTGTGGAACGTGTCTTTGATAGAGAGTTGTGTTTAACGAATTAGACTTATCCGCAATTGGCTCTAACGTACACCCGATGTCCGCATAAAGGACAAACATAACAGGTTCTTTATACTTATAATTTTTAAATTTCGTAATTTTATCTTTTTCATCCGATAATACGACTCTGCATTTATTTATATTTGCACAATCGAGTCTATGTTTTTCGAAAGAGCTTTCTAATCTAAAGTGACACAGACATCTGTCACACAGTCTGGTAAAACCATGATGTTTTGAAATTTGTGAACTCAGTAAACGAGATAGATTTCGAATCCAAGCAAAGTGATAAGCACTACCGTCTTCCATGTCCACGTCATCTCCATTCGAATAAATTTTTATTTCCAACATGAGTAAATGAATCGCTTCCTCGTTTGATTTTTGCTGACTTAGATAAATTGGTACTATCTCATGACCACTATCATAATCTGTACCGTAAACGTTAATTACCAAATCATTAATCTTCTCGAATTTCGAAATGTCCTTTAAGCCAATGGGAAAATTTAAACCTTCATACCTTAGCACTGAGCTGAAGTGGGGGTACGAACCGATAACGCTTACATTATTTTTAACTGGATGAAGAGCTGCGGTGACGGACCAGAGGAAACAGTACGGATCATTGATCCTGTCTACATGAAGTTTTGCTGGATGAAGGGCTGCCGTAACCGACCAGAGAAAATACTACGGATCGTTGTTTCTAATGTTTACGACTACCTTCTTACTTTGCACCTCCTTCGGTAATTCGATGAAAGTAGATAGGCCACCGTGTATCGGAATGTATCTGTTGATGTTTACCGCCAAGTTTATAATTTCTACCAATGACCAACCAGATTCCCTTTCTTGAAAGTCTTCAACCTTGGCTAGTGACTTTTCCTTCACATTTGCGTTGAACCAGTCGCTGACATCGGTGGACGGTAGAACAACTTCGTTCTTAGTGTTGAAGAACTTTAGTTCTTCGACAATCTGACCAGCTTTCATTGTCACGAATTTACAAGACAATACGACGTTC